>NC_134885.1:44946043-44961043 GCF_041734735.1 Babylonia areolata | reverse complement strand
TATTTCCGGGGAGTGGGGTGGGAGGAGAAGGGGGAGGAGGGCGAGGGGCGGACGCTGTGTGTAAACACGGCAGGGCATCCAGTCAAGCTGACTACCTCCCCTCCTACCCCACCCCCACCCCCGACACACACACACCCTCCCTTAAAGCCCTGGGCCTCCGGAATTGATTTCGGTGAAGGCCATAACCATCTGGCTCTGCTTTCTCAAACACGCTGTATACCTCTTGGGATGTCCTCTCGTCCCGTTAAAAAGTAAGAAGAACAAGAAGAGAGAGAGAGGGGGGTCGGAGAGAAGAAGAAGGAGAAGAGAGAGAGAGAGAGGGAGAGAGAGAGAGAGAGAGAGAGAGAGAGAGAGAGAGAGAGAGAGAGAGAGGGAGAGATTTTGTGTTGAAGAGGGTAAAGGAATAAGCACAATATATTTGTATTCATCCGCATCCGCCGCTTGTATACATCTGCTGGTATACAACGCACAGCGTGCATCACGTAACTCAGAACAAATACAAGCACATGCGCGCGCGCGCACGCTCACACACACACACACACATACACACACACACACACACACACACACACACACACACACACACACATCTCCTTCCACCCTATCCCTCGCTTCCCCCTCCTACACACACCTACACACACCGACACACACACACACCTACACACACACACACACACACACACACCTACACACACCGACACACACACACCTACACACACCGACATACACACACACCTACACACACCGACACACACACACACACACACACACACACACAACACACACACACCTACGCACACCGACACACACACACACCTACACACACCGACACACACACACACATACACACACCGACACACACACACCTACACACGGGTTTATAAATCAGAGTTCCTGTGATATTTGTCTGAGTTGTTCGGTCAGATCTTGTCTCATTTACGTCACACGGTAAATACCGCAGCCTATTGCGCAATGCATTCCTTGTGAAGGGATGACAAACACGTTTTAGGTTCCTTGAAAAAAGGAGCAACAAATGACGTCATGTTCCTTTAAACGAAACGATAATAATATGATCATCTTCAGTTTGAACACCCGTAGAGCCAACAGCAAAGTGAGAGCTGTAATATCAATGGTTTCTCCAGTCAATGGGAAATCATTTACAGCTTAGTCTTTTGTGAAGGACCATGACTATCAAACGAGGAGGCAAAGCTGCACTGGCTCTTAGTGCTCAGCCTTGGGGGCTGGTTGGCCTTTGGGAACCATCCCAACGCCGACTGTCCTAAAACCCTCTTGGCCGAGAGAGTGGGGATGTAACTTGGGCAAGACACTCTCCGCTGAAATCCAGTTCTGGCCCAGATAGTCGGGACAGAAATTGCTTCCTCGGCTGTTCTGATGGTCATGATCAAACACCACGACGACGGCTATCATGATGATCATCATCATCATTGTTATTATCATCAGTATTGTTGTTAGTAGTAGTAGAAGTAGTGTTAATCCTCCTTATTATTGTTGTTGTTGTTGTTGTTGTCGTCATCGTCGTTGTTACTGTATTATTATCATTATAATACATTGTTAGCACTATTAGCATTGCTATGGTCAGTATATCATTATAATACATTGTTAGCACTATTAGCATTGCTATGGTCAGTATATCATTATAATACATTGTTAGCACTATTAGCATTGCTATGGTCAGTATATCATTATAATACATTGTTAGCACTATTAGCATTGCTATGGTCAGTATATCATTATAATACATTGTTAGCACTATTAGCATTGCTATGGTCAGTATATCATTATAATACATTGTTAGCACTATTAGCATTGCTATGGTCAGTATATCATTATAATACATTGTTAGCACTATTAGCATTGCTATGGTCAGTATATCATTATAATACATTGTTAGCACTATTAGCATTGCTATGGTCAGTATATCATTATAATACATTGTTAGCACTGTTAGCATTGCTATGGTCAGTATATCATTATAAAACATTGTTAGGACTATTAGCATTGCTATGGTCAGTATATCATTATAAAACATTGTTAGCACTATTAGCATTGCTATGGTCAGTATATCATTATAAAACATTGTTAGCACTGTTAGCATTGCTATGGTCAGTATATCATTATAATACATTGTTAGCACTGTTAGCATTGCTATGGTCAGTATATCATTATAATACATTGTTAGCACTATTAGCATTGCTATGGTCAGTATATCATTATAATACATTGTTAGCACTATTAGCATTGCTATGGTCAGTATATCATTATAATACATTGTTAGCACTATTAGCATTGCTATGGTCAGTATATCATTATAATACATTGTTAGCACTATTAGCATTGCTATGGTCAGTATATCATTATAATACATTGTTAGCACTATTAGCATTGCTATGGTCAGTATATCATTATAATACATTGTTAGCACTATTAGCATTGCTATGGTCAGTATATCATTATAATACATTGTTAGCACTATTAGCATTGCTATGGTCAGTATATCATTATAATACATTGTTAGCACTATTAGCATTGCTATGATCAGTATATCATTATAATACATTGTTAGCACTATTAGCATTGCTATGGTCAGTATATCATTATAATACATTGTTAGCACTATTAGCATTGCTATGGTCAGTATATCATTATAATACATTGTTAGCACTATCAGCATTGCTATGGTCAGTATCACCACCAGCAGTGTCACTGACCATGGTTGCAGTGAACACTGACGCCGACACGGAGTCCAGTCGAGGTGAGGCCAGACGACACAGCCAGCCAGTCCAGGCAGCCATCAACAGCGCCAGTCGTCTCCCTTGCCACCCTGCCCTCCCAATGATCTCCCTTGCTTCACTGCTCTCCTCGGCCCTCGTGGTCGGCGGGCGGTGGGCGGTTCTGTCATGACCTCATTTTATTTATTTATTTATTTATTTATTTATCTATTCCGACTCTGAGAATATGAACGGATTTTTTCTGTTGACTTATTCATTGTTTGATTCTTGGTTTCTGGTACTTAAGTGTCATTTCTTGTTTATTGATTTATCTCTTTATTTATTAACTCGTTTATTTCTCAACCTTTGTTTGGTATTCATTTATGTATTTATTATTTACTAATGTATTTATTCCCATTTATCTCTCAACATTTCTTTCTTATCTATTTATTTGTTTAGTTCTGCTCCGACATAATGAACTTCTGTTTTTTTTCCGAATCAAATTTTCTGATTTATTTTTCTTGCGGTACAAGTGATGACGACACTTCTCCCTTCTCCACCCTCAGTTTGTTCCTGTTCTGGTTCTGGTTCTGGCACTTCTGTCATGGTTTGTTGTCATCAGAAGTATCAGTTCTTCCTTCTCCACCCTCAGTTTGTTCTCATTCTGGTTCTGGTTCTGGTTCTGGCACTTCTGTCATGCTTTGTTGCCGTCAGCTAGTATCAGTTCTTCCTTCTCCACCCTCAGTTTGTTCCTGTTCTGGTTCTGGTTCTGGCACTTCTGTCATGCTTTGTTGCCGTCAGCTAGTATCAGTTCTTCCTTCTCCACCCTCAGTTAGTTCTGGTTCTGGTTCTGGTTCTGGCACTTCTGTCATGCTTTGTTGCCGTCAGCTAGTATCAGTTCTTCCTTCTCCACCCTCAGTTAGTTCTGGTTCTGGTTCTGGTTCTGGCACTTTTGTCATGCTTTGTTGCCGTCAGCTAGTATCAGTTCTTCCTTCTCCACCCTCAGTTAGTTCCTGTTCTGGTTCTGGTTCTGGCACTTCTGTCATGGTTTGTTGTCATCAGAAGTATCAGTTCTTCCTTCTCCACCCTCAGTTAGTTCTGGTTCTGGTTCTGGTTCTGGCACTTTTGTCATGCTTTGTTGCCGTCAGCTAGTATCAGTTCTTCCTTCTCCACCCTCAGTTAGTTCTGGTTCTGGTTCTGGTTCTGGTTCTGGCACTTCTGTCATGCTTTGTTGCCGTCAGCTAGTATCAGTTCTTCCTTCTCCACCCTCAGTTTGTTCCTGTTCTGGTTCTGGTTCTGGTTCTGGTTCTGGCACTTCTGTCATGGTTTGTTGTCGTCAGCCAGTATCAGTTCTTCATAACATGGGTATTATCACTGGTGTCATCACCAGGTTTAATAAGATAATTCATGTACATACTTAGTCACAATTCATGTGTGTATTTCTAGCCATCTGCTCAGCAATTGATTTTAGTTTTACTTGTATATTATACAGTGATATTTCTTCTTTTTTACGTTGATTTCGATATCTTGTTCATTTTCAATCATTTGGCCATTTATTCTTTCATTCATTGATTCTTTCGCTCAGTATCTCATTCATTCACTCATTCTTATATTTATTCATTCATTCATTTGTTTATTCATTCAACAGTGTGGAGGGCAATAATGATAATGGTACCACCTCCCGCCTCAAAAAGGGGTCATGGTTATTTCTGGTCAAATTCTCACAACTTTTATTTTCTCCAGCTTTAACATTTTTCTCCCGTGCATATTATTGTTTCTCCTATTTCTCCCCCCCTTCCTATTTCTCCCCCCCCTTCCTATTTCTCCCCCTCTTCCTTTTTCTCCCCCCCCCCTTCCTTTTTCTCCCCCTCTTCCTATTTCTCCCCCCTCTTCCTTTTTCTCCCCCTCTTCCTATTCCCCCCCTTCCTATTTCTCCCCCCCTTCTTATTTCTCCCCCCCTTCCTATTTCTCCCCCCCCTTCCTATTTCTCCCCCCCTTCCTTTTTCTCCCCCTCTTCCTTTTTCTCCCCCTCTTCCTATTCCCCCCCTTCCTATTTCTCCCCCCTTCCTATTTCTCCCCCCCTTCCTATTTCTCCCCCCCCCCTTCCTATTTCTCCCCCCCTTCCTTTTTCTCCCCCTCTTCCTTTTTCTCCCCCTCTTCCTATTCCCCCCCTTCCTATTTCTCCCCCCCTTCCTTTTTCTCCCCCTCTTCCTTTTTCTCCCCCTCTTCCTATTCCCCCCCTTCCTATTTCTCCCCCCTTCCTATTTCTCCCCCCTTCCTATTTCTCCCCCCCTTCCTACCCCCCCTTCCTATTTCTCCCCCCTTCCTATTTCTCCCCCTCTTCCTATTTCTCCCCCTCTTCCTTTTTCTCCCCCTTTTCCCATTTCTCCCCCCCTTCCTATCCCCCCCCTTCCTTTTTCTCCCCCTTTTCCCATTTCTCCCCCCCTTCCTATCCCCCCCCCTTCCTATTTCTCCCCCCTTCCTATTTCTTCTCCTCTTCCTATTTCTCCCTTCTTCCTAGTTCTCTCCCTCTTCCTATTTCTCCCCTCTTCCTTTTTCTCCCCTCTTCCTATTTCTCCCCCTCTTCCTATTTCTCCCCCTCTTCCTATTTCTCCCCCTCTTCCTATTTCTCCCCCTCTTCCTATTTCTCCCCCTCTTCCTTTTTCTCCCCTCTTCCTATTTCTCCCCCTCTTCCTATTTCTCCCCTCTTCCTTTTTCTCCCCTCTTCCTATTTCTCCCCCTCCTTTTTCTTTTTCTCCTTTTTCTCCTTCTTCTCATCCCCTTTCTTTTTTTCTCCTCTTCCTTTCTTTCCTCCTCTTCCTATTCCTCCATGACTCTTCTTCATGTCCTACATATCTTTTCTGATTTCGTTTATTTTCTTCATTTGCCAAAATCATATAGTTGAAAATATATGTCATCTGATGTTTCTTTTTGGTTTACATTTGAAAATGTAATCGTGATGAGCTGCTGCAGTGTTATGTATAATCTTTTTTTTATTGATGTTTTAAAAAAAAGTCAGTACAATGACGGCACTGTCAACTGTTGCAGAGTTTTTACGTTCAGACAAACTGTCTCCATGGAATACATTTGTATGTTTTATCTTCACATTGTTTTCACTGCTGTCATGTCATCTATATGAGAGAGATTTATGTGGTTTGTCGTAATTCATTCAAAATGCATGGTCATCCCATTGGCTGGTATCATGTTTCATCATTTTTTTCATAATAATCTCACACGTTGCCTATATTATGGTGCTGATTCATAATTTATTGGTTACATTAACACATCAGCATAATCACATACACGTGTCCAACGAGGTGTGTTGTTTATTTATTGTGTCACAGTCACACATGTACCTGGTTTTATTGGTTACATTAACACATTAGCATGATGACATACACGTGTCCAACCAGGTGTGTTGTGGTTTATTTATTCACTGTCACAGTCACACATGTGCCTTGATTTGTCTCGTGCGCGCTCATTCACAATAAAACTGATATTTTAACTGTGCGAGTACTGTGTTGTGTGTGTGTGTGTGTGTGTGTGTGTCTGTGTGTCTGTGTGTCTGTGTGTGTGTGGTTGTTGTGGCTGATGTGTGTGTTATATGTGAGTAAGTGAATGGTGTGTATGGGAGAGAGAGAGAGAGAGAGAGAGAGAGAGTGGGGGAGGGGGTGGAACCATCTGTGAAAACAGTCACACACAGTTGTGTTTCCGATGTTTCCATTCTGCACCTTGAAACAGTAAGTGAGTGGTGTGTATGAGAGAGAGGGGGAGTGGGGGAGGGGTGGAACCATCTGTGAAAACAATCACACACAGTTGTGTTTCCGATGTTTCCATTCTGCACCTTGAAACAGGCGAAGGGAGAACGGTGACGACTTTTGGTTTTCATTGTCATTAGTTCACTCTTCACCCCCCCTCCCTCCCTCCCTCCTTCCTTCCTTCTTCCTTCCTTCTTCCTTCCTTCCTTCTGTCTTCCTTCCTTCTTTCTTCGAACCCTTCACCCCCCCTCCCTCCCTCCCTCCTTCCTTCCTTCTTCCTTCCTTCCTTCTGTCTTCCTTCCTTCTTTCTTCGAACCCTTCACCCCCCCTCCCTCCCTCCTTCCTTCCTTCCTTCTTCCTTCCTTCCTTCTGTCTTCCTTCCTTCTTTCTTCGAACCCTTCACCCCCCCTCCCTCCCTCCCTCCCTCCCTCCTTCCTTCTTTCTTCGAACCCCTCCCCCCCTCCCTCCCTTTCCCTTTCCCTGCCCAAGGACTCTCACCGAGCGGAACGAACGGACCTTCACACACACATAAACGCACGACTTTTCGCAAACATTCATGCACGTTTACGCCTTCGCAAAAACACATGCAAACTCACTCATTCACTTACGCACGCACACGGTGTTTCGCAAACACACACACACACACACACACACACACACACACACACACACACACACACACACACACACACACAACAACATTAAACTTTCGCATGTAAACATTATTTTCCATCCTTATTGACTTCAGATATCAGGAAATTATTGCAAATGAATTCTTTCAAAGAAGCTATTGGTTCATACGTCCAAAGATGCAGTGATCTGATACTGAAAATAGCCTATTTCCCCCTGATCAGGAACGGAAATTAACCTTTTGTGCATGACTGTGAATATACGCTTGGTTTTCAATTATTCATCATCTTTTTATGTTTATTTCAATTTATTTTCAATCCCAAAAGACTTCAATACAACCTCTTGGACGTGTGAGTAGCAGCCAGAGGCTTCTTGGCACTGGCAGGGCGGACTTTCCTGTTCCCTCTGCCCGGGGTCCTGCCGCTGACTGACGAGGAGTACCCGGGATG
Organism: Babylonia areolata; assembly: GCF_041734735.1. Lineage (NCBI taxonomy): Eukaryota > Metazoa > Mollusca > Gastropoda > Neogastropoda > Buccinidae > Babylonia > Babylonia areolata. Next base: position 44,953,477 of record NC_134885.1, on the reverse strand, counting down.
AGGCTTCCCATCAGGGTGGGCAGGCCAGGCCGGGTACCTGGGGTGGACATAGCAACCCTGCCCGGCACAGGGATCCCTGCAGGCGGAATCGGAAGCGTACATCATGTCCGGGAAGGAGTGGGGGTGGGGGTGGGAGTGGGAGTAGTAGCCGTGGTATTTCTGGCAGTGCTGACTCCTGGACGTCCGGCAGGGAGGCTGGTGGTGGGGGTGGTGGTGGGGATGGGGGTGGAGGTGGAGGTTCTGACCGCTGAGGGATTCAAAAGGCTGGGTGTTCCTCCCCGCACTGGCCCTGTGACTGGCCAGCCCGTGCTGCAGGGAGCCTGGGGAAGACTTGTTCTGCGGACAGCGTGGCTGCCCGACGACCCCCAGCCAGAGCAGAACCCGTCATCGTTGTGGTTGTCGTTGTGGGGACGGTGGTGGTTGTGGAAGGGGTAGTGGTGGTGGGGTGGGGGTGGGAGCAGCCCCCCTGTGTCCGCCATGTCGGGGTAGGCGGGGTGTCTGACTGAAGAGTTCCCCGCCGGGTGGAAGCTGCCCACTGCGGGGAGGTGTGTGCCGGGGTAGCAGGAGGGGGGTAATGGGGATAGGGGTGTGGGTCCCCCGGAAGGAAGCAGGGTGGGTCCTCACTGTACACAGGGGTAGCAGGAGGGGGGTAATGGGGATAGGGGTGTGGGTCCCCCGGAAGGAAGCAGGGTGGGTCCTCACTGTACACAGGGGTAGCCACGCCCCGCGCCGGGTGGAAGTAGTCAGGAGGGGGGTGGAGGGCGCGAGCTCCGGGAACGGGGTGGTACAGGTAGGGGTCCTCTTCATAGTGACACTTCCCGGGAAACACGCCACCCCCACCACCCCTGTACAGGTAGATGTCCTCTTCATAGTGACACTCCCCGGGAAACACGCCACCCCCACCACCGCTGTACAGGTAGATGTCTTCATAGTGACACTCCCCGGGAAACACGCCACCCCCACCACCCCTGTACAGGTAGATGTCTTCATAGTGACACTCCCCGGGAAACACGCCACCCCCACCACCGCTGTACAGGTAGATGTCCTCTTCATAGTGACACTCCCCGGGAAACACGCCACCCCCACCACCCCTGTACAGGTAGATGTCCTCTTCATAGTGACACTCCCCGGGAAACACCCCACCCCCACCACCCCACCCCCACCACCCCTGTACAGGTAGATGTCTTCATAGTGACACTTCCCGGGAAACACGCCACCCCCACCACCCCTGTACAGGTAGATGTCCTCTTCATAGTGACACTCCCCGGGAAACACGCCACCCCCACCACCGCTGTACAGGTAGATGTCTTCATAGTGACACTCCCCGGGAAACACGCCACCCCCACCACCGCTGTACAGGTAGATGTCCTCTTCATAGTGACACTTCCCGGGAAACACGCCACCCCCACCACCCCTGTACAGGTAGATGTCCTCTTCATAGTGACACTTCCCGGGAAACACGCCACCCCCACCACCCCTGTACAGGTAGATGTCCTCTTCATAGTGACACTTCCCGGGAAACACGCCACCCCCACCACCCCTGTACAGGTAGATGTCCTCTTCATAGTGACACTCCCCGGGAAACACGCCACCCCCACCACCCCTGTACAGGTAGATGTCTTCATAGTGACACTGCCCGGGAAACACGCCACCCCCACCACCGCTGTACAGGTAGATGTCCTCTTCATAGTGACACTTCCCGGGAAACACGCCACCCCCACCACCCCTGTACAGGTAGATGTCTTCATAGTGACACTGCCCGGGAAACACGCCACCCCCAGCACCCCTGTACAGGTAGATGTCCTCTTCATAGTGACACTTCCCGGGAAACACGCCACCCCCACCACCGCTGTACAGGTAGATGTCTTCATAGTGACACTGCCCGGGAAACACGCCACCCCCACCACCGCTGTACAGGTAGATGTCCTCTTCATAGTGACACTTCCCGGGAAACACGCCACCCCCACCACCCCTGTACAGGTAGATGTCTTCATAGTGACACTGCCCGGGAAACACGCCACCCCCACCACCGCTGTACAGGTAGATGTCCTCTTCATAGTGACACTTCCCGGGAAACACGCCACCCCCACCACCCCTGTACAGGTAGATGTCCTCTTCATAGTGACACTTCCCGGGAAACACGCCACCCCCCACCACCCCTGTACAGGTAGATGTCTTCACAGTGACACTCCCCGGGAAACACGCCACCCCCACCACCCCTGTACAGGTAGATGTCCTCTTCATAGTGACACTCCCCGGGAAACACGCCACCCCCACCACCCCACCCCCACCACCCCTGTACAGGTAGATGTCCTCTTCATAGTGACACTTCCCGGGAAACACGCCACCCCCAGCACCCCTGTACAGGTAGATGTCTTCATAGTGACACTTCCCGGGAAACACGCCACCCCCACCACCCCTGTACAGGTAGATGTCTTCATAGTGACACTTCCCGGGAAACACGCCACCCCCAGCACCCCTGTACAGGTAGATGTCTTCATAGTGACACTTCCCGGGAAACACGCCACCCCCACCACCCCTGTACAGGTAGATGTCTTCATAGTGACACTTCCCGGGAAACACGCCACCCCCACCACCGCTGTACAGGTAGATGTCTTCACAGTGACACTTCCCGGGAAACACGCCACCCCCACCACCCCACCCCCACCACCACTGTACAGGTAGATGTCCTCTTCATAGTGACACTTCCCGGGAAACACGCCACCCCCACCACCCCTGTACAGGTAGATGTCTTCATAGTGACACTCCCCGGGAAACACGCCACCCCCACCACCCCTGTACAGGTAGATGTCTTCACAGTGACACTCCCCGGGAAACACGCCACCCTCACCACCCCACCCCCAGCACCCCTGTACAGGTAGATGTCTTCACAGTGATACTCCCCGGGAAACACGCCACCCTCACCACCCCACCCCCACCACCGCTGATTGGATAATGACGAAACGTGTGAGCCTCGTTTTGGAAGGCCCTGTCGGGGTGATACATGGGGTGGCGACCTCCTCTGGGACAGCAGCGGAAGCCGTCGTTGTTGGGCCAGCAGGAGGGGGATGACCTCCGCCCACCCCGTACCCCGGGTCACCGCCACCTCTCATGGGGGGGTGGTGGTGGGCGGTGCCCATGGAGTGGGGGTGGTGGGGGCCGGTGCCCATCGGGGGATGGAAGGGGCGGAAGTCACCTGTGTGGGGGTGTCCGGAGGACCTCTTCCTGCCCGGGGGTCCCTGACCCGACGCCTCGCTGTCCCGGTGGTGAGAGGAGCGGGCCTTTCTCCGGGCTGGCCGACAAGGGCGGGACTCTCGCCTCATGCTGCCCGGTGCCGGCTGGGGCCTCGCGGAGCTTCGCCGGGCGATTGTCTTGTGACAGCTTTCAGTTTTCAGGCAGTGTCACAGCGTATGGACCAGTCCGTGTCTTGTGACAGAGTGCTGACAGGCTTGTTTGCCTGTTTGAAGGCGAGCACGTTTGATACTGATTTGTATGCTTTGATACTGAGGCTTGTTTAATTATGGTTTGGGTTATTGTGATGCTGAAGCTTGTTTAATTATGGTTTGGGTTATTGTCATGCTGAGGCTTGTTTAATTATGGTTTGGTTTATTGTGATGCTGAAACTTGTTTAATTATGGTTTGGGTTATTGTGATGCTGAAGCTTGTTTAATTATGGTTTGGGTTATTGTGATGCTGAAGCTTGTTTAATTATGGTTTGGGTTATTGTGATGCTGAAGTTTCTTTCATAATTAAAAAAAAAAATGTCTGCAAAATGTGTAAATCTGATGCCAACAAATGCTATCTTTTGTTTGATGAAGATATGTTTTGAAAAAAACGAGTCTGGATTTCGATGTGAAGTGCGTTCTTTATCACCGTGGTATGTGATACTGAAAACAATTGTTTTAATCGAAAAGAAAAAAAAATCATTCAAGACATCAAAAACGAAAATGACACCGCCATTGTTCGAATACGAACAAAAAAAAAAAAAAACCCAAAAAAACAATTAAAAAAACCCCCCAATAACTGGGAAACCGTTCGTCTTGATTTGAGTGATTAATCTTAAAAAAGCAAGAAGTATATAAAGATTTATATCTTTATATCAGTCTTTATCTGGGCTTCTAAGAAGTTTCTCTGAAACCTGTAGACAAAAGAAAGGGAAAATGTGCAGCGTTTTATACGAATATATATATATATATATCCCATACATATATTTTCATGAGTCATAAGATTCTCTGAAAACTGCCGGCCGGAAGATGAAGTAAAAACAATGTGTCAGGCACTAAACACTGAATGTGTAAAACAATGTGTCAGGCACTAAACACTAAATGTGTAAAACATTGTGTCAGGCACTAAACACTGAATATGTAAAACAATGTGTCAGGCACTAAGCACTAAATGTGTAAAACAATGTGTCAGGTACTAACCACTAAATGTGTAAAACAATGTGTCAGGCACTAAACACTGAATATGTAAAACAATGTGTCAGGTACTAACCACTAAATGTGTAAAACAATGTGTCAGGCACTAAACACTGAATATGTAAAACAATGTGTCAGGCACTAAGCACTAAATGTGTAAAACAATGTGTCAGGCACTAAACACTAAATGTGTAAAACAATGTGTCAGGCACTAAACACTGAATATGTAAAACAATGTGTCAGGCACTAAGCACTAAATGTGTAAAACAATGTGTCAGGCACTAAACACTAAATGTGTAAAACAATGTGTCAGGTACTAACCACTAAATGTGTAAAACAATGTGTCAGGCACTAAACACTGAATATGTAAAACAATGTGTCAGGTACTAACCACTAAATGTGTAAAACAATGTGTCAGGCACTAAACACTGAATATGTAAAACAATGTGTCAGGCACTAAACACTAAATGTGTAAAACAATGTGTCAGGTACTAACCACTAAATGTGTAAAACAATGTGTCAGGCACTAAACACTGAATATGTAAAACAATGTGGCAGGCACTAAACACTAAATGTGTAAAACAATGTGGCAGGCACTGAACACTGAATGTGGGAATTTCCTGGACACTGGCGGTTCTGGCACCAGTGATATCAGAGCGCTGCTGCCAAGGGATTTCGCAGAGCCGTCATGCAAAGCTTAATCAACGCGCACCACGTGCACACACAGTGTGAGACAACTTTCTCCCTCTTGCCTCTCCAGGGCCACGCTGAACGGAGAACAGAATGTGTACAGATCACCTCTCCAGGGCCACGCTGAACGGAGAACAGAATGTGTACAGATCACCTCTCCAGGGCCACGCTGAACGGAGAACAGAATGTGTACAGATCACCTCTCCAGGGCCACGCTGAACGGAAAACAGAATGTGTACAGATCACCTCTCCAGGGCCACGCTGAACGGAGAACAGAATGTGTACAGATCACCTCTCCAGGGCCACGCTGAACGGAGAACAGAATGTGTACAGATCACCTCTCCAGGGCCACGCTGAACGGAGAACAGAATGTGTACAGATCAGTCAATTCATTGAAGAGAACGGGTGGGTCGGAACGGACGGGTAGGTGAACACACACACACACACACACACACACACACACACACACACACATACACACACACACACACACACACACACACACACACACACACACACACACACACACACACACACACACACACACACACACACACGCACGTACGCACGCACGCACAAAGATTTGTGGGGTGTGGGGTGGATGTTGGGGACGGGGGTGTGGGGGTGGAGGACTGGCAGTGAACATCAACCCATCCGTCCATCAGCGGACAGAAAAAGCCGGCACACCGAGGGGCCCCCGTCACCATGGCGTTACACCAATGAGATATAATGTCTACCCGTTACACTGACGGCTGCCACACGCACCTCCCACTGTTCTGCGGGCTTGGTGGTCTGATGGTCTGATGGTCTGATGGTCCCGCACCCGCCAAGGAAGCCAGAAAATCTGAGCTCAGGGGATCGATTCCCTCCTCTCGTCACTACCCACCTCTTCCTGCACTCCCCACCTCTCCCTGCACTACCCACCTCTCCCTGCACTCCCCACCTCTCCCTGCACTACCCACCTCTCCCTGCACTACACTACCCTACCCACCTCTCCCTGCACTACCCACCTCTCCCTGCACTACCCACCTCTCCCTGCACTACCCACCTCTCCCTGCACTACCCACCTCTCCCTCCACTACCCACCTCTCCACTACCCACCTCTCCCTGCACTACCCACCTCTCCCTCCACTACCCACCTCTCCACTACCCACCTCTCCCTGCACTACCCACCTCTCCCTCCACTACCCACCTCTCCCTCCACTACCCACCTCTCCCTCCACTACCCACCTCTCCCTCCAGTACCCACCTCTCCCTCCACTACCCACCTCTCCCTCCAGTACCCACCTCTCCCTGCACTACCCACCTCTCCCTCCACTACCCACCTCTCCCTCCACTACCCACCTCTCCCTCCACTACCCACCTCTCCCTCCACTACCCACCTCTCCCTCCACTCGCCAGTACCCACCTCTCCCTCCACTACCCACCTCTCCCTCCAGTACCCACCTCTCCCTCCACTACCCACCTTCTCCACTACCCACTCTCCCTCCACTACCCACCTCTCCCTCCACTACCCACCTCTCCCTCCACTACCCACCTTCCCTGCACTACCCACCTCTCCCTCCACTACCCACCTCTCCCTAACCCACCTCTCCCTGCATACCCACTCTCCCTCCACTACCCACCTCTCCCTCACGTACCCACCTCTCCCTGCCACTACCCACCTCTCCCTCCACTACCCACCTCTCCCTCCACCTACCCACCTCTCCCTCCACTACCCACCTCTCCTCCACTACCCACCTCTCCCTGCACTACCCACCTCTCCCTCCACTACCCACCTCTCCCTCCATACCCACCCTCTCCACTACCCACCTCTCCCTGCACTACCCACCTCTCCCTCCACTCGCCACTACCCACCTCTCCCTCCACTACCCACCTCTCCTCTCCCCCATCTCTCCCTGCACTACCCATCTCTCCCCTCCACTACCCACTCTCCCTCCACTACCCACCTCTCCCTCCACTACCCACCTCTCCCTCCACTACCCATCTCTCCCTCCACTACCCACCTCTCCCTCCACTACCCACCTCTCCCTCCACTCGCCACTACCCACCTCTCCCTCCACTACCCACCTCTCCCTCCACTACCCACCTCTCCCTGCACTACCCACCTCTCCCTCCACTACCCACCTCTCCCTGCACTACCCACCTCTCCCTCCACTACCCACCTCTCCCTCCACTCGCCAGTACCCACCTCTCCCTGCACTACCCACCTCTCCCTCCACTACCCACCTCTCCCTCCACTCGCCAGTACCCACCTCTCCCTGCACAAGTGCATGTTGCACCGATTACATTGCTTTACCGTCTCGTTCGAAAGACTAGAACCCAG
>NC_134885.1:44926043-44936043 GCF_041734735.1 Babylonia areolata | reverse complement strand
GTAATGCATGTGAGCGTTCAGTTGGTTATGGAAACAAAGACATGTCCAACACGCACACCCACTAAAATACATAGCGGAGTAGATTAGCAAATCGGTCCTACACATAAAACGTAACATGGCTGCACGAGTGCGTGAGTAAGTTTGTGTGTTCGTTCTTTAGATTAGCGTCTTTTCACTGTCAGTGATATTAGACGTTAAAAAAAAGGGGGGGGGGGGGAGGATGGGGGCATGGGGGGAGGAGAGGGGCGGGGGAGGGGGCAGGGAAGAGGAAAACAGAAAAAAGGGAAACTAGAAAACTACCGTAAAATGCACAACTAGCATGCAATTACATTTAACAGTAAGAAATTCAATAATAATAATGATAATAACCGGAAACCATTAACACAATTCTGAAGTGCATTAAAGGAATGTAGAAATAGGGCTATGAACTAATGCCTGTGAAAGTTCGACCATAAGAACCTCGTCAGAAATAACTTTATAAAAATCATCTGCAGAATTATTATTCTCATTGAAATACTTGGGCAAGAAGGTACGTAACTGCTGACAGTGAAACAAACAATGATGCAAGCTGAACTGCTTACCACAGATACATGTAACATTTTTACTATACTTTATCTTCAGCTAGCAAGCTGATGGATTCGGTATCTTTTGTTTAATAATATTCTCGGGGAATAATGTTCCTTTATGTTTTAAAAACTTTAACTTCCATCGGTTATGAAATCGACCCCATGCTGATTTTTCTAACAAAGTGTATGCCTCTTTTATGGAAAGACGGACATGTATGTTTGTCAATTTTTCTGAATCTTGTGCTCCTCTTTTAGCTGCTTTATCAGCAGTTTCATTGCCATTAATGCCCACATGAGAAGGCATCCAACAAAAACTGACCTCAGTCCCTTTAATCCTTAAACAATATACCAAATGATTTGCCTCAATATCTAAGTCAGGTCTTGTTTCAAGGCTGAATAATTCTAGAGCATAAAGTACTCATTTGGAATCAACAAAGAATGCTATTTTCGAGAAAACTATTTGATGGCTCACTAAGTAGTTCAGAGCTTGTATAATAGCAATTAGCTCAGCTGTGAATATGGAAAGATGTTTTCCAATAAAGTAAGATTTTTCAACTTTAAAGGCAGGAATATAGAAAGCCGCACCAGCATTTTTGTCATCAAGAACAGATCCATCTGTAAATATATGGAGATGATTCTGATATTTTTCTCCTATATGGATTCTGGCATTACTTGTCGTGATATTGATGTTTTCTTCCTTTTTTGTTTCAGAATAACTGGTATCAAAATCAGCTTTCAACGTTTCCCAAAAAGGAACAGGAGAATGATGTGGTTTTGCAGCTAACTCTTTCATGTTAACTTCAGATTCTTTTAACAGATTTGAAATGTAAGTTGCAACTGTTTCTTGTGATGAAATGGCTTTAGCTCTTTTAGGAAAATCAATGTCTGATCTTACTGTCAGTTCATCAGCAATAAAAATTTTTGTCATTGAAGTGTATATCACAGCGAATTTTGCTGTTGCTAACTCACGATGTTCATTTAAGGGAAGAATTCCGGCTGTTTTGTATGTTTCCTGATTGGATGCATGAGAGGGCACTCCGAGGGCAATTTTTGATAGCCTTACAGTCTTCACTTTGAATCTTTTGTATTAGATATTTAGGTGCACTGAAAAATATTTCTTGTACATAAGTTATCTTAGATCTTACAAGGGCCATGGCAAGATGAATCAATGTTTTTTTTATCCATTCCCCAGGGTAAGCGGCTTATAATTTTCATAAAATTGTTACTTTTCCTTGCCTTTGTTAAGATGTAATCAAAGTTAATGTTCCACTTTCTCTTTGAAATAAGATAAACACCTAAAAACTTCACCACCTGTTTATAATCAATGACGTCACCAAGTAATTTAAAAATGGGTATGCTAGATGCGTTATCACCTGAATTAAACAACATCGTACATGTTTTTTCAGTCGATAAAGCCAGACCATTTTCAAATATATAGTTACCAATGTTATCAAGATCAGACTGATACAAACAACGTATGTAATTCTGTGCTCTTTGTGGGGTTGACTTTTTTTACATTGACACCCATCCACATACATATATCATCAGCATACTGTACTAAAACTACACGATTTGACATTGCCTTTGGTAGATCCTGAATAAGAATATTAAAAAGAATAGGGGCTATAACTGAGCCCTGTGGAATTCCCATGTCAAGTTTATGTGGCAAAGAATAATGTGTTCCCACCCTTGCTTGAATAATTATGTTAGATAAAAAGCTTTTTATATACCCATAGAGATTACCAGATATTCCAACTAATTTCAGTTTGAATAACAGACGTTTGTGCCAAACCTGATCGTAGGCTTTTTTTAACGTCAAAAAACGTTGCTAGTACACTTTTTCTGCGGGCAAACTGATGTTTTATTTGAGTTGTAATCTTTACTAGGTGTTCGACCGTTGATCTTCCTTTGCTAAATCCAGCTTGGTTCACTGGAATTATATTGTATTTTTCGCAGTAAGTTATTATTCTAAACAGGACTATTTTTTCCATCAATTTACTGTCATGCGATGTCAATGCAATAGGCCTGTAGCTATTTGTATTACGTTTAGGTTTTCCTGCTTTTAAAACCGGTACAACTATTGATGTTTTCCATATCTGTGGTACAGTTCCAGATTTTCCAACATTTCTGATATAGTTTGTGTGTGTGTGTGTGTGTGTGTGTGTGTGTGTGAGAGAGAGAGAGAGAGCTGTCTCTGTGTGTGTGTGTGTGTGTGTGTGTGTGTGTGTGTGTGTGTGTGTGTGTGAGCTGTCTGTCTGTCTCGTGTGACTGAAGCCTGACTCACTGACACAGGAAACTGTGTGTGTGTGACTGAAGTCTGACTCACTGACACAGGAAACGAGTGATGAGCGTCAAAAGGCAGCTGTTAGGCGGTTCTACCCTGACAGGCAGTCCGTGGAGCGAAAAACTCCGAGTTTGCAATGCGCTTGGAGCTTGGTTGTCTCTGGCCGTGGACAGGCGCTATGTAGGTATCCATATCCTCCTCCTCCTCATCCTCATGCTCCTCCTCCTCCTCCTCCTCATCCCTAGTGACCCAGCGAAACCATTTCCCTCCAGCACCAACGAAGATGGCCTTTCTCTGGCACTGTTTGTCTGAAGGGAAGAAGTGCATTGAAGCAGTCAAATCAGATAGTGGCTAACTAGGTTCCGGGAAAACTGGAAAAAAAAGGGGAAGAACTGCTCTGGAGTAAAATAGAATAGGCGCTTTGCAAGTGTTGGATGGAGAGGAGACAGCTGAATCACCAGGAACGGACTGCATTCCATTCCGGTGGTCTTACTCTTTTGTCACAACAGATCCCTCTGTGTCAAATTGTGCCTGCAAGTGGATTTGCTGTCCTGTCAAAGTGGATTGTTGTCCTGTCAGATTGTTGTCCTGTCAAAGTGGATTGTTGTCCTGTCAAAGTGGATTGTTGTCCTGTCAAAGTGGATTGTTGTCCTGTCATATTGTTGTCCTGTCAAAGTGGATTGTTGTCCTGTCAAAGTGGATTTGTTTTCTTACCAAAGGACTTTTTTTCTACGCGCATACATACAAATGTATAATATAGTGCTGTTGTTTTTCTTCAGATTTTTTTGCCAGGGACAACTCTTTTGTTGCCGTGGGATTTTTTACGTGCGCTAAGTGCGTGCTGAAAACGGACCTCGGTTCATCGTCTCCAGCGTACAGACCACCACTCAAGGTCTACTAGTGTACAGACCACCAGTCAAGGTCTACCAGTGTACAGACCACCACTCAAGGTCTACCAGTGTACAGACCATCACCACTCAAGGTCTACCAGTGTACAGACCACCAGTCAAGGTCTACCAGTGTACAGACCACCAGTCAAGGTCTACCAGTGTACAGACCACCAGTCAAGGTCTACCAGCGTACAGACCACCAGTCAAGGTCTACCAGTGTACAGACCATCAGCACTCAAGGTCTACCAGTGTACAGACCACCAGTCAAGGTCTACCAGTGTACAGACCACCAGTCAAGGTCTACTAGTGTACAGACCATCACCACTCAAGGTCTACCGGTGTACAGACCACCACTCAAGGTCTACAAGTGTACAGACCACCAGTCAAGGTCTACCAGTGTACAGACCATCACCACTCAAGGTCTATTAGTGTACAGACCACCAGTCAAGGTCTATCAGTGTACAGACCACCAGTCAAGGTCTACTAGTGTACAGACCATCACCACTCAAGGTCTACTAGTGTACAGACCATCACCACTCAAGGTCTACTAGTGTACAGACCATCACCACTCAAGGTCTACCAGTGTACAGACCATCACCACTCAAGGTCTACTAGTGTACAGACCACCACTCAAGGTCTACCAGTGTACAGACCACCACTCAAGGTCTACTAGTGGAGGGAGATAAAATACTGGCGAGCATGTTCAGATTCTCTCGCTTCCTTGGCAGATGTGTTGCCACGAGGCCAGCAATGCACAGTACAGTGAACGTCACCACGAGGCCAGCAATGCACAGTACAGTGAGGGTCCCTGTGAACGTCACCACGAGGCCAGCAATGCACAGTACAGTGAGGGTCCCTGTGAACGTCACCACGAGGCCAGCAATGCACAGTACAGTGAACGTCACCACGAGACCAGCAATGCACAGTGGAGTGAGGGTCCCTGTGAACGTCACCACGAGGCCAGCAATGCACAGTACAGTGAACGTCACCACGAGGCCAGCAATGCACAGTACAGTGAGGGTCCCTGTGAACGTCACCACGAGGCCAGCAATGCACAGTGGAGTGAGGGTCCCTGTGAACGTCACCACGAGGCCAGCAATGCACAGTGGAGTGAGGGTCCCTGTGAACGTCACCACGAGGCCAGCAATGCACAGTACAGTGAGGGTCCCTGTGAACGTCACCACGAGGCCAGCAATGCACAGTACAGTGAGGGTCCCTGTGAACGTCACCACGAGGCCAGCAATGCACAGTACAGTAAGGGTCCCTGTGAACGTCACCACGAGGCCAGCAATGCACAGTACAGTGAACGTCACCACGAGGCCAGCAATGCACAGTACAGTGAACGTCACCACGAGGCCAGCAATGCACAGTACAGTGAGGGTCCCTGTGAACGTCACCACGAGGCCAGCAATGCACAGTACAGTGAACGTCACCACGAGGCCAGCAATGCACAGTACAGTGAACGTCACCACGAGGCCAGCAATGCACAGTACAGTAAGGGTCCCTGTGAACGTCACCACGAGGCCAGCAATGCACAGTGGAGTGAGGGTCCCTGTGAACGTCACCACGAGGCCAGCAATGCACAGTACAGTGAACGTCACCACGAGGCCAGCAATGCACAGTACAGTGAACGTCACCACGAGGCCAGCAATGCACAGTACAGTGAGGGTCCCTGAGAACGTCACCACGAGACCAGCAATGCACAGTACAGTGAGGGTCCCTGTGAACGTCACCACGAGGCCAGCAATGCACAGTACAGTGAGGGTCCCTGTGAACGTCACCACGAGGCCAGCAATGCACAGTACAGTGAGGGTCCCTGTGAACGTCACCACGAGGCCAGCAATGCACAGTACAGTGAACGTCACCACGAGGCCAGCAATGCACAGTACAGTGAACGTCACCAAGGGGGCGGAAAGATCGCAGATCATGGTGAAGAGTATAGAGGGCAGTATTGTTCTCTGGGGGACAGAGCAAGGTGAGGGCAGAATTATACTGCTCTGTCCCAGAGAACTATACTGCCCTCACTTTGCTCTGTCCCAGAGAACTATACTGCCCTCACTTTGCTCTGTCCCCCAGAGAACTATACTGCCCTCACTTTGCTCTGTCCCCCAGAGAACTATACTGCCCTCACTTTGTTCTGTCCCAGAGAACTATACTGCCCTCACTTTGTTCTGTCCCAGAGAACTATACTGCCCTCACTTTGCTCTGTCCCAGAGAACTATACTGCCCTCACTTTGTTCTGTCCCAGAGAACTATACTGCCCTCACTTTGTTCTGTCCCAGACAACTATACTGCCCTCACTTTGCTCTGTCCCAGAGAACTATACTGCCCTCACTTTGTTCTGTCCCAGAGAACTATACTGCCCTCACTTTGTTCTGTCCCAGACAACTATACTGCCCTCACTTTGTTCTGTCCCAGAGAACTATACTGCCCTCACTTTGTTCTGTCCCAGACAACTATACTGCCCTCACTTTGTTCTGTCCCAGAGAACTATACTGCCCTCACTTTGTTCTGTCCCAGAGAACTATACTGCCCTCACTTTGCTCTGTCCTAGAGAACTATACTGCCCTCACTTTGTTCTGTCCCCCAGAGAACTATACTGCCCTCACTTTGTTCTGTCCCAGAGAACTATACTGCCCTCACTTTGTTCTGTCCCCCAGAGAACTATACTGCCCTCACTTTGTTCTGTCCCAGAGAACTATACTGCCCTCACTTTGTTCTGTCCCAGAGAACTACACTGCCCTCACTTTGTTCTGTCCCCCAGAGAACTATACTGCCCTCACTTTGTTCTGTCCCAGAGAACTATACTGCCCTCACTTTGTTCTGTCCCAGAGAACTATACTGCCCTCACTTTGTTCTGTCCCAGAGAACTATACTGCCCTCACTTTGCTCTGTCCCAGAGAACTATACTGCCCTCACTTTGTTCTGTCCTAGAGAACTATACTGCCCTCACTTTGTTCTGTCCCAGAGAACTATACTGCCCTCACTTTGTTCTGTCCCCCAGAGAACTATACTGCCCTCACTTTGTTCTGTCCCAGAGAACTATACTGCCCTCACTTTGTTCTGTCCCAGACAACTATACTGCCCTCACTTTGTTCTGTCCCAGAGAACTATACTGCCCTCACTTTGCTCTGTCCCAGAGAACTATACTGCCCTCACCTTGCTCTGTCCCAGAGAACTATACTGCCCTCACTTTGTTCTGTCCCAGAGAACTATACTGCCCTCACCTTGCTCTGTCCCAGAGAACTATACTGCCCTCACCTTGCTCTGTCCCAGAGAACTATACTGCCCTCACTTTGTTCTGTCCCAGAGAACTATACTGCCCTCACTTTGCTCTGTCCCAGAGAACTATACTGCCCTCACCTTGCTCTGTCCCAGAGAACTATACTGCCCTCACTTTGTTCTGTCCCAGAGAACTATACTGCCCTCACTTTGTTCTGTCCTAGAGAACTATACTGCCCTCACTTTGCTCTGTCCCAGAGAACTACACTGCCCTCACTTTGCTCTGTCCTAGAGAACTATACTGCCCTCACTTTGTTCTGTCCCAGAGAACTACACTGCCCTCACTTTGTTCTGTCCCAGAGAACTATACTGCCCTCACCTTGCTCTGTCCCCAGAGAACTATACTGCCCTCACTTTGTTCTGTCCCAGAGAACTATACTGCCCTCACTTTGTTCTGTCCCAGAGAACTATACTGCCCTCACTTTGCTCTGTCCCAGAGAACTACACTGCCCTCACTTTGCTCTGTCCCAGAGAACTATACTGCCCTCACTTTGCTCTGTCCCAGAGAACTACACTGCCCTCACTTTGCTCTGTCCCAGAGAACTATACTGCCCTCACTTTGTTCTGTCCCAGAGAACTATACTGCCCTCACTTGCTCTGTCCCCAGAGAACTATACTGCCCTCACTTTGCTCTGTCCCCAGAGAACTATACTGCCCTCACTTTGTTCTGTCCCAGAGAACTATACTGCCCTCACTTGCTCTGTCCCCCAGAGAACTATACTGCCCTCACTTTGCTCTGTCCCCCAGAGAACTATACTGCCCTCACTTTGCTCTGTCCCCAGAGAACTATACTGCCCTCACTTTGTTCTGTCCCAGAGAACTATACTGCCCTCACCTTGCTCTGTCCCCAGAGAACTATACTGCCCTCACTTTGTTCTGTCCCAGAGAACTATACTGCCCTCACTTTGCTCTGTCCCCAGAGAACTATACTGCCCTCACTTTGCTCTGTCCCAGAGAACTATACTGCCCTCACTTTGCTCTGTCCCAGAGAACTATACTGCCCTCACTTTGTTCTGTCCCAGAGAACTATACTGCCCTCACTTTGTTCTGTCCCCAGAGAACTATACTGCCCTCACTTTGTTCTGTCCCAGAGAACTATACTGCCCTCACTTTGCTCTGTCCCAGACAACTATACTGCCCTCACTTTGCTCTGTCCCAGAGAACTATACTGCCCTCACTTTGTTCTGTCCCAGAGAACTATACTGCCCTCACTTTGTTCTGTCCCAGAGAACTATACTGCCCTCACTTTGTTCTGTCCCAGAGAACTATACTGCCCTCACTTTGTTCTGTCCCAGAGAACTATACTGCCCTCACTTTGTTCTGTCCCAGAGAACTATACTGCCCTCACTTTGTTCTGTCCCAGAGAACTATACTGCCCTCACTTTGCTCTGTCCTAGAGAACTATACTGCCCTCACTCTGCTCTGTCCCCAGAGAACTATACTGCCCTCACTTTGTTCTGTCCCCCAGAGAACTATACTGCCCTCACTTTGTTCTGTCCCCCAGAGAACTATACTGCCCTCACTTTGCTCTGTCCCAGAGAACTATACTGCCCTCACTTTGTTCTGTCCCAGAGAACTACACTGCCCTCACTTTGCTCTGTCCCAGAGAACTATACTGCCCTCACTTGTTCTGTCCCAGAGAACTATACTGCCCTCACTTTGCTCTGTCCCCCAGAGAACTATACTGCCCTCACTTTGTTCTGTCCCCAGAGAACTACACTGCCCTCACTTTGCTCTGTCCCAGAGAACTATACTGCCCTCACTTTGTTCTGTCCCAGAGAACTACACTGCCCTCACTTTGTTCTGTCCCAGAGAACTATACTGCCCTCACTTTGTTCTGTCCCAGAGAACTATACTGCCCTCACCTTGCTCTGTCCCCCAGAGAACTATACTGCCCTCACTTTGTTCTGTCCCCCAGAGAACTATACTGCCCTCACCTTGCTCTGTCCCCCAGAGAACTATACTGCCCTCACTTTGTTCTGTCCCAGAGAACTATACTGCCCTCACTTTGTTCTGTCCCCCAGAGAACTATACTGCCCTCACTTTGCTCTGTCCCCCAGAGAACTATACTGCCCTCACTTTGTTCTGTCCCCAGAGAACTATACTGCCCTCACTTTGTTCTGTCCTAGAGAACTATACTGCCCTCACTTTGTTCTGTCCCCAGAGAACTATACTGCCCTCACTTTGTTCTGTCCCCAGAGAACTATACTGCCCTCACTTTGTTCTGTCCCAGAGAACTATACTGCCCTCACTTTGTTCTGTCCCCAGAGAACTATACTGCCCTCACTTTGTTCTGTCCCTAGAGAACTACACTGCCCTCACTTTGTTCTGTCCCAGAGAACTATACTGCCCTCACTTGCTCTGTCCCCAGAGAACTATACTGCCCTCACTTTGTTCTGTCCCAGAGAACTACACTGCCCTCACTTTGTTCTGTCCCCCAGAGAACTATACTGCCCTCACTTTGTTCTGTCCCAGAGAACTATACTGCCCTCACTTTGTTCTGTCCCAGAGAACTACACTGCCCTCACTTTGTTCTGTCCCAGAGAACTATACTGCCCTCACTTTGTTCTGTCCTAGAGAACTATACTGCCCTCACTTTGTTCTGTCCCAGAGAACTACACTGCCCTCACTTTGTTCTGTCCTAGAGAACTATACTGCCCTCACTTTGTTCTGTCCTAGAGAACTACACTGCCCTCACTTTGTTCTGTCCTAGAGAACTATACTGCCGTTATTTTGCCCGACACCCCCCAAAGACAAGCGCACACGCTCTCACAGCTCCTCACATACATGCACGCACACATACACGCATGCACGCACACGCATGCACGCACGCACACACACACACACACACACACACACACACACACACATATTCTCTCCCTCTCCCGCTCTCTCTCCTTCGCCCTCCTCACCCCCCTCCTCCCCTTCCCCCATTCCCACCCTCCTTTCCCCTCCGACCACACATTCTATCTGACACT
>NC_134885.1:44913543-44916043 GCF_041734735.1 Babylonia areolata | reverse complement strand
GTGCTGCACACTGGTCATTTCATGTCGTCACCACTGCACACTGGTCATTTCATGTCGTCACCACTGCACACTGGTCATTTCATGACGTCACCACCAGGCCATCACTGGACGTGCTGCACACTGGTCATTTCATGTCGTCACCACTGCACACTGGTCATTTCATGTCGTCACCACTGCACACTGGTCATTTCATGTCGTCTTGCCTTCTGACCGTGTCAGCTGTGGAGACCCTGGTTAACAATCCACAGTACTGGAAGTTGAATCAGTGCAGTCAGCAACACTGTTCACTGCCTTGAAATCGCCCAGCCTCTTGTGGCGCAAACATCAATATGCATTCGGCTGTTTACTGGATACTCTCTGGGTGGCTGTTTACTGGATACTTTCTGGGGTGGCCGTTTACTGGATACTTTCTGGGGTGGCTGTTTACTGGATACTTTCTGGGTGGCTGTTTACTGGATACTTTCTGGGGTGGCCGTTTACTGGATACTTTCTGGGGTGGCTGTTTACTGGATACTTTCTGGGGTGGCCGTTTACTGGATACTTTCTGGGGTGGCTGTTTACTGGATACTTTCTGGGTGGCTGTTTACTGGATACTTTCTGGGGTGGCCGTTTACTGGATACTTTCTGGGGTGGCTGTTTAATGGATACTGGATACTTTCTGGGGTGGTTGTTTACTGGATACTTTCTGGGTGGCTGTTTACTGGATACTTTCTGGGTGGCCGTTTACTGGATACTTTCTGGGTGGCTGTTTACTGGATACTTTCTGGGTGGCCGTTAACTGGACTTTCTGGGTGGCTGTTTACTGGATACTTTCTGGGTGGCCGTTAACTGGATACTTTCTGGGTGGCCGTTAACTGGATACTTTCTGGGTGGCCGTTAACTGGATACTTCACCATTCGCAGGGAACCCATTGCCGTTCTTTGTTCCAGCACACAGCACTGGCTGAGCAGGGAGCGACAACAACACGTTGGCTAAGGGAACAAGATACTGCTTCAGTAAGAAACGTCATGCTCTCTCTGGGTTTTTCAATGACACATCGACGTCTCGTGCAATAGCAGCATCGGTAGCAACAATAATAGCAGCATCGGTAGCAACAATAATAGCAGCATCGGTAGCAGCAACAAAAGGCAGCATCGGTAGCAACAATAATAGCAGCATCAGTAGCAACAATAATAGCAGCATCAGTAGCAACAATGATAGCAGCATCAGTGGCAGCAACAGCAGCAGCATCAGTGGCAGCAACAATAGCAGCATCTGTAGCAACAATAATAGCAGCATCAGTGGCAACAGCAGCAGCATGACAGCAGTGACAGCCAACAGCACAAGAACCGACCCCTCTCCCGTGTTGCCAGAAGCAGTGAAGCCAGACACAGACTCACACAGAACAGATGGCCACCCACCTCGCTGAGCCAGCCTAGCAGGCACCATCCGCCATTGTGGTAATCACTGCCAATGTTCCACCTCTCGGCCACTGCTGACACTGGTATCTCTGTGTCGCTGCCGCTGATGGTGTGGTACAAGTACGTTTGTGGTGAACAACAACAACAACAGCAACAACAACAACAACAACAACAACAACAACAACAACAGAAGATGAAAGCAGTATGGTGCGGTACAAATAGGTTTGTGGTAAACAAAACCAATAACATAGAGCGGGGTGTATGGAGAGGAGGGGTGTATGGAGGGGAGGGGTATATGGAGGGTGTGTGTGGAGGGTGTGTGTGTGTGGAGGGTGGTGTATGGAGGGGAGGGGGTATATGGAGGGTGGTGTGTGGAGGGGGTAGGTGTGTGGAGGGGGCTGTATGGAGATGATGGGGTGTATGGAGGGGGTGTATGAAGAGAGGGGGTGTATGGAGGGAGGGGTGTATGGAGGGGAGGGGTGTATGAAGGAAGGGGGTGTATGGAGGGGGGTGTATGGAGGGGAGGGGGTGTATGGAGGGCAGGGGGTGTATGGAGGGGGTGTATGGAAGGGGGTGTATGGAATGTGTATGTGGAGGGGTGTATGGAGGGTAGGGACGTATGGAGGGGTGTATGGAGGGGGTGTATGGAATGTGTATGTGGAGGGGTGTATGGAGGGGTGGGGTGTATGGATGGGAGGGGGTGTATGGAGGGGGTGGATGTATGGAGGGGGTGGATGTATGGAGGGGTATGTGCGCCTCGATGAGTGTATTGACCATTCCGTCACCTTCCTCCAGAGGTCACGTGGATCTCTTTGACATGCAGTCAGTGAAACATAACAGATACAACAGGTTGGTGGTTTATCACCATCACCTTGACCCTTGACATCGACATGTGCTGCACAAGTTGAAGACCAGCTCGTGGACATCTTCCTGTGCTTGGCGCCAAAGCGGTAACGGATCTGGAAATACTACCTGTAATTGCAGCTAAATGAGATATATCGGAGCATCAGTTTGGTCCACGGAAACATCGTCATCCACAAAGCTAAGATTCATCTGAACACGCCAATGTGGACATCAAAGACATGGTGACATGGTTGGCA
>NC_134885.1:44906043-44908543 GCF_041734735.1 Babylonia areolata | reverse complement strand
CATTGAGGTGTTTTACAGCACGTCTGTGTACATAATCTAGTTTTTTCATGTGCACTTCGCTGCAGTTGTCCCAAACGTTTGAAACGTAATTAATTCTTGACATGATGTGAGAATGGAAAAAGAAATAGGAAGCCTCTGGACTGACGACATGTTTTAAACGGGATAATAGGTAAACATTTTTTGCAACTGACCTTGATAAAGAACTGATATGTGCCTCCCATTTTAGCTGGTTGTCAATAACGACACCAAGGTGTCGATGTTCTGTAACTTGTTCAATAGCTTGGCCATCGATTGACAAAGTGAGCGGATTTAAGCCACGCTGGTGCTTTTGGCGAGTGGCTACAATCATACTCTTTGTTTTTTCTGGGTTAAGGAGCATATTATTTTCTGTACACCAGTTGGATACTTCGGTTAGGCTGGTTTGTAATCTATCATTAATGTGCTCTGAATTTACTCCATATGTATGAAGAGAAGAGTCATCTGCAAACATGTCGCATGATATTGCAGATGAGGAGATACATAATGGAAGATCATTGATATAAAGGTTGAACAATAAGGGACCAAGCACAGAGCCTTGGGGAATGCCCATTTTAGTTATTCCCACATTCGAAAAGGTCCCGTTTACTAATACACTCTGCTTTCTTTCTTTTAAGTATGACTCAAAAAAATTAACAGAATTTGTATCAAGCTGATAAACCCGTAGCTTTTCAAGAAGTATTCGATGATTAACGAGATCAAATGCTTTCTTCAAATCTAGAAATACAATTCCGTTGATTTTTTTGTCATTTATAGCTGTGAGCAGTTTATCTAAGAGACTGGTGAGGGCTGTCTGACAGGAGTGTTTTGGGCGAAACCCTGACTGATTTTGATGAAGCAAGTTGTGCCGGTCAAGATATTGCAAAAGGTGCTTGTGTACGTGTTTTTCAAGTGGTTTAGAAAGCGATGATAGTATTGATATTGGTCGGTAATCGTTCAGGTCAGAGGGATTTTTTACTTTAGGTAGTGGTATGATTTTGGCAGTTTTGAACATAGTTGGAGCGAGAGAGAGCGAGAGAGAGAGAGAGAGAGAGAGAGAGAGAGAGAGAGAGAGAGAGAGAGAGAGAGAGCGAGAGAGAGAAAGGGTTCCTTGATGAATTTACAGAAAATTTGTCTATTAATGTTGGTGGTGCATTACCTGTCATAATCTTTGCATCATGATTCTTTTATTGTACTCTAATCTACGGTTTAGTGGGAGAATATTCACTTGTTTATAGTCTGAGTCCAAAAGGGAAGTCTTTTTAAGGAGTACCAGCTTGAGTCCCCGTTTATGAAGATTCTGTAATGGCTTCATGGTATTCGCACTTGCGGAGTCCCATAGTGTTGCTGCATGATCTATTGTATTATACTGAATATGCGCTTGAAAAAATAATTTCCGTGAATGAAGGTGAAGGAAATGTTTGATTTTGGACAGTTGATGGGTTTTCAAAGCTGTCTTTTTGCAAAGAGAATTTATGTCGGGATTCCAAGTGAGATTGCTGTCAATTATGATCCCCAGAACTTTATGATCCATAGCTTCACCTTTAATTTGGATGGAAGGAAAGTTATATATAGTGTTTTGCCTCTTTTGTCTGGTTGTGATTAACATGCATTTTGTTTTTTGTGGGTGAAGAGACATGTGGTTTAGTTCGGTCCATCTACCGAGTTCATCAGTACTTTCTTGTAAGTTTTTCGCAAGAGCGACAATGTCAGTATGAGAAGTATGGATTGTTGTATCATCCGCAAAAAATTCGCAGACGGATTTCATATGGAGCGGCATGTTCTTTATGTATATTGAGAATAGTAAAGGGCCTTGAACAGACCCCTGAGGAATACCATAATCAAGTATTGTTGGCGCGGAGATTGATGTACTCATTGTCACGCATTGTTGTCTGTTTGTCATGTAGGATTCAAGCAAACTAAGACTATTGGTTGACAGACCATATAGTTCAAGTTTTCTAAGTAAGAGGTTATGGTTTATCACATCAAATGCTTTTTTAAAAAAATTAACGAATAAAACATCACAATATCTATTGTTATTGACATTGGTAAGCCAGTCATTTACAATGTTGACCCATGCTGTGTGGCATGAATGCTTTCGTCTGAAACCAGACTGAGCTGGATGTAAAAGTTCATTGACATCAAAGTGATGTGAAATATGCTTGTTTATATGTGCTTTTCCAGTGGTTCTGAAAGAATAGAAATAATGGAAATTGGCCTGTAGTTTGGAGGATCGGAGGTGTTCCCTGATTTGTAAATAGGAATAACTTTCGCTTTCTTAAATGCGTTCGGAAAGTGGTTTTTGTCAATACACAGATTAAAAATGCACGTCAATGTGTCTGTGATAACTGGAACGGTTAGTTTGAGAATTCTGCTGTCGATGCCATCCAGTCCACGGGTTCCTGTCTGTTTTAGATGAATAAGGTAGTTATAAACTTCAAATACTGTTATGGGCGGGATATCTAATTTAATTAAAGTGTTTTTA
>NC_134885.1:44893543-44901043 GCF_041734735.1 Babylonia areolata | reverse complement strand
CTACATCTCGTCATTACATGTATCAAATGCCTGTCTATATCCAGCAACAGATAAGGTTTCAAATCAGGTGCATTGCGGAATGTTCTATACATATCAAATCTATTACTAGTACACATGTGACTACACCATGATTGCCATCTACAATCAATAAGCCTTTGGCGAAAAGCAGATATAAAGCCATTCACACTACCAACACCCTGTTCCATCCACACAAAGCCAAATCCATATTCGAACAAAGACGAACCTTCGCCACCCAGTTATTCTTTCCCTTTGTGTCTTGATCATGTAATATCTTATAGGCTTTATACGGTATTCTATAATCATCATCCCCCATTTGCAACAGTTTAAGCCAATATCGAATACAAATCACAGCAGAGTTTACATATATTGGATAGCGATTTGTCTCGCCATGGGCTAGAGAGAGAGAGAGACAAACAGAGACAGAGATACAGGCAGACAGACAGAGAGAGAGAGAGAGTCTCATGACCTCTTCAGGTATCGCCACAAGCCGTGCGCGTGACTCTTCTGTGTGCGTGTGTGCGTGTAATCCTAAAATCGGGTAAAAGAAACGTAACATGCCCTCAGACACGAATAGAACAAGAGAGGCAGAGCCTTCAAGTCTCACTTGTGATACACTTTTTAAAAAAATCCAAGCTTTTTATGTATTGAGTATAATGCATTTACTGTTATATTTATATTTTTTATATTCTCTAAACTTGGCATTTTGATCTGATATTCGACTCAACAAAAGATCTGTCATTATTTTCATTTTTTGTTCAAACAGGAACTTCTTTTGCTAAGCATGAAAGTTTTGTTTATTGCAAACGTTTTGCTGCAGGCAGTAAAACAAGGGAAATTACTCTGCTGGGGGACTTAGTTTGCTTTAAACTGATCTTTCTCATCTTAAACATTACATTTTGAAATTATACTCAATACATAAAAAGCTTGGATGTTTTTTAAAAAGTGCATCATAAGTGAGTCTTGAAGGCCTTGCCTCTCTTGTTTCAAAATGTAATGTTTAAGATGAGAAAGATCAGTTTAAAGCAAATTAACTCCCCCTAGCATTACAGAGTAATTTCCCTTTTTTACTATCTGCACCAAAACGTTTGCAAAATAAATAAAACTTCCATGCTTAGCAAAAGAAGTTCCTGTTTGAACAAAAAATGATAATAATGACTGCTCTAGCTGTTGGGTCAGAATATCAGATCAAAGTGCCAAGTTTAGAGAATACAAAAAATATAAATATAACAGTAAATGCAGTTTGCATATAATTAGGCTTCATTCTTTATTTTTTTGTGCCCATCCCAGAGGCGCAATATTGTTTTAAACAAGATGACTGGAAAGAACTGAATTTTTCCTATTTTTATGCCAAATTTGGTGTCAACTGACAAAGTAGTTGCAGAGAAAATGTCAATGTTAAAGTTTACCACGGACACACAGCCACACACACACACACAGACAACCGAACACCGGGTTAAAACATAGACTCACTTGTTTACACAAGTGAGTCAAAAATAGTCTTCAACGAGGCCGACAGGACGAAGAGCAGTAACTGTTGGCAGTACCACAAGACAGCGCCAGTCTAGGGTTACCTCCCATCGATTAAAGGTTTCCCGTTCTGGCCTGTGGGGCGTTCTTTCCCGGAGAGCTGCCCGAATAGCACTGACAGTGATCTCTTTGTGGTGAATAAATAGTCTATATAGCTTTCTCCTTTCTTTCTTCTGCCCTGACTCTGTGAAGACTCAAGAGTCATTGGGGCGTCGCATATACAGCTGTCCACAACCCTCTGTGTTCCTGCTTTGAAGTGCTTCCACCCAGTTGTGGAGAGCAATATATCTAAAAAAAATATTTTGTACTGATAGAGGTCTCTGTTTGAAATGCCTCTATCACTGACCAAATTAAGCTGTTTGTATATTATAGCTGTGATTTGAATATCTTGTAATTTACATAGTGTAGCTTTTCATCTATATCAGTATATGTCTGTGATTTACATCAAACTTTGACACACACACACACACACTCACACAAACACACTACGGGAAAAGAGCTCACACCGTGTCGCTTCAAGATCTCTATTTGATTCAGGTTACATCAGGGATAAATTAACTAGTGTTCTCTTCGTCTTCATAAGTGAAGATAAATTAGTAAATGTTGCTATTTCACTCGACGTATTTTTGTTTCGACTCACATATGACAGTAACGGGCGCTAATAAATCAACAAGCAAAAATAAACAATAACCATGGAAGATAAAACAGCTAAGAAACAAAATTACACGAACCAAAATGATAGAGAAAGAAAGAAAATATACTCAAATTAGGAAAGAAATAAGCAGTCCTGAAAATAAAGAATAATTAAGAAAAGAAACTTAAGTCAATAATAATGTAACAAGAACGAAATAAATTTAAAAATCATTTTCTAATTGGCTGCTTTGCAGGAACGACAGTGAGCGAGTGAATGAAGTGAAGAAAACAAATACATAAGTGAAATTCACTGAGAAATAAATACATTCATCAATACTTATGTAACACGTACACATATACATGAGTGAATATTAACCCAATACACCATCCCTACATAAAGCACATACATACATAATGACCAAAGATCAACATGCATGCATACGTAATATACACATGCACACAAGGTCGACGGAAAAAGAGACGACAAAAATCAGCAAATAAACCAACCCATTGTATACAGCCATTAAGTAAATTCCAAAGATTAAAAAAACACAATAAAACAAAGACAAAACGACAAAATCACCCCCCCCCCCCCCACACACACACACACCACACACACACAGAGTTCAGTTCAGTTAGTTATAGGTGCCGTTGAGCGGTCTGATGGGGTCCTGGGAGAAGGGCCACATCATGGCGTGGGCAGGCCTCATGTTGTGGTCGATGCACCAGGCGCCGTGTGAGTACACCGAGATGCCCCTCACCTGCCCGGGCAGCCGCTTCCAGGCCGTGCCCGTGGGGCTCTGCGGGGACATGCCCACCCGCATGAAGAGCTCCCCCAGACGGGTGACCCCCAGCATCATGTCCTCCCCGCCTGACGACACCTGCTGAAGGAGAACTGTGCCCGGCCCCACCTGGGTGGACAGGACAGGGCTGGTTAGGACAGGACGGGGCTGGTTAGGACAGGACGGGGCTGGTTAGAACAGGACTGGTTAGGACAGGACGGAGCTGGTTAGGACAGGACGGGGCTGGTTAGGACAGGACGGGGCTGGTTAGGACAGGGCAGGGCTGGTTAGAACAGGACAGGACTGGTTAGGACAGGACAGGTTAGGACAGGACAGGACAGGTTAGGACAGGACAGGGCATGTGACAGGACAGGGCAGGGCAGGGCAAGACAGGACAGGTTAGGACAGAACAGGGCAGGTTAGGACAGGACAGGGCAGGGCCGGGCAGGACAGGGCAAGGTAGGTCAGGACCGGACTGGTTAGGACAGAACAGGGCAGGGCAGGACAGGACTGGTTAGGACAGAACAGGGCAGGGCAGGACAGGTTGGACAGTACAGGGCTGGTCAGGGCAGGGCAGGACAGGACTGGTTAGGACAGAACAGGGCAGGGCAGGACAGGACTGGTTAGGACAGAACAGGGCAGGGCAGGACAGGGCAGGATAGGACTGGTTAGGACAGAACAGGGCAGGGCAGGGCAGGACAGGGCATGGCAGGGCAGGACTGGTTAGGATAAGACAGGACAGGTTAGGACTGGGCAGGTTAGGGCAGGATAGGACAGGTTAGGTTAGGACTGGGCAGGTTAGGACTGGGCAGGTTAGGGCAGGATAGGACAGGTTAGGTTAGGACTGGGCAGGTTAGGACTGGGCAGGTTAGGGCAGGATAGGACAGGGCAGGTTAGGGCAGGATAGGACAGGTTAGGACAGGACAGGTTTGGACTGGATAGGACAGGGCAGGTTAGGGCAGGATAGGACAGGGCAGGTTAGGACTAGGCAGGTTAGGACTGGGCAGGTTAGGGCAGGATAGGACAGGTTAGGTTAGGACTGGGCAGGTTAGGACTGGGCAAGTTAGGGCAGGATAGGACAGGTTAGGTTAGGACTGGGCAGGTTAGGGCAGGTTAGGACAGGACAGGTTTGGACTGGATAGGACAGGGCAGGTTAGGACAGGACAGGACAGGTTTGGACTGGGCAGGTTAGGGCAGGATAGGACAGGACATGTTTGGACTGGATAGGACAGGGCAGGTTAGGACAGGATAGGACAGGGCAGGTTAGGGCAGGACAGGACAGGACAGGTTTGGACTGGGCGGGTTAGGGCAGGATAGGACAGGACATGTTTGGACTGGATAGGACAGGGCAGGTTAGGACTGGGCAAGTTAGGGCAGGATAGGACAGGTTAGGTTAGGACTGGGCAGGTTAGGGCAGGATAGGACAGGACATGTTTGGACTGGATAGGACAGGGCAGGTTAGGACAGGAGAGGTCAAGTCAGTGCAGGTCAGGTTAGGACAGGAGAGGTCAAGTCAGTGCAGGTCAGGTTAGGACAGGGCAGGACAGGACAGGGGAACACAAGACGTGTCCAAACAAGACAAAACATGACAAAACACAAGACATGACAACACAAGACGTGACAACATAAGACAACACCAAAAGACAAGACAACACAAGACAAAATAAGACATGACAACAGAAGGCAACACAGCACATGACAACACAAGACATGACAACACAAGACAGCATAAAACACAAGACATGACAACACAAGACAACACAGCACATGGCAACACAAGACAACATAAAACAAGACAATACAAGACGTGAGAACATAAGACAACACAACACAACATAAGACAACACAGCACAAGACAACACAAGACATGACAACATAAGACAACACAGCACATGACAACACAACACATGACAACACAACACAACATAAGATAAGACAACACAAGACGTGACAACATAAGACAAGACGTGACAACATAAAACAAGACAAGACAAGACAGGTTTTATTTTCTCACTAGGGCGACACTGCGTTGTGACAAATGTGCCAGACAGATGCCTGACCAGCAGCCTGATTCCAACGCGCTCAGTCAGACTTTGATTGCATAAAAAGTTGTATTTCCACCACAGAGTTTTTTGATTTTTTTTTTTTTTTTTTTTGTAAGTTAAACGAACACACGTAATAGTACATAATGCAGAGAAATTCGCATAACAAAAGGTACACCAAAAAAACCACAAAATAATAAAACAAAAACAAAACACACACACACACACAGCATTGCGGGCCGAAGAATTCCCTACTGACCTTTGGGAACCATCCCAATACAACGCTGATGTTCTAAAGCCCTTGTTGGCCGAGAGATGGGGGGGGGGGGGGGGGGGGTTATTTCGGCAAGACACTCTTCAATGGAATCAAACTCTGACCCAGACAGTTGGGACAGCAGTTGCCTCCTCTGCTGTGTTGATGGTCATTGTCGGACATGACTGACCATCATCCACAGTAAAACTGAAGACCATTAGGAATACTGTATAGTTGGGGAGGAGGGAGGGAGAGAAATACGTGTGTGGTCTGATGTGAAAGCGTTTATTGTGGTTGTGTGTGGTTGCACGACTGGATGAACCAAAGAACGAACGAACGAATGAAGTGCATGAATGTTTTAAGGGCAGTCGGTCACCGGAACACTGACAATACAACAGGCAATTGGGTCATGGAAGGTTAAGGGGGTGGGAGGGGGTCGAGGGGTAGGATAGGGGGTGAGGTATGGGTAGGGTAGGGGGTGGGGTATGGGAGAGGAGGGAAGGGCTGCTCTTGCTTGCAGTCAGCGACATGTGTGTGTGTGTGTGTGTGTGTGTGTGTGTGTGTGTGTGTGTGTGTGTGTGCTTACATATGACGTATACACAACGATCATAACAAAGAGAGAGAGAGTGAGACAGACAGGGAGACAGACTGGCAAACAGGGCCAGGCAGGTCAGGCTTATCATGAAGACATGACCTCCAGTGCCATCCAACTGATAGCAAGATGGCACACATCCATTTACCCTTCCTTTTGTCCTTCCATTTCTTTTGTCGGCATGCTACAAACACACTGTACTGTGACCTGTCACACAACCTGACGGTGTGTGTGTGTGTGGGTGTGTGGGTGGGTGGGTGGGTGTCTGTGTGTGTGTGTGACTGAAGTTTGACTGAAAGAAACAGGAAAAAGAATGAGTGCCGAAAGGCAGTTCTCTCCCTTGGTGGGCTCTACCCAGGTTGGCAGTCTGTTGTTCAAATGACCCTGTGTTTCTAAGGGGCTTACAGGCTGGTCTTTGACCGAGGAAATACGCTATATAAGTATAGATTGTATTGTATTGTATTGTGTTGTATTGTATTGTGTTGTCACCTCACCTCTCTGTGTGAATTTCGGGCTGCTCTTTCCACGGAGCGGGTTGTTACAGTGCAGTGCCACTCATGTATTTTCTTCTTTTTTCCTGCCTGCAAGTGTGTTTGTTTTCCTATCAAAGAGGATTTTCCTCCAGAAATTTCCCCGGCACGACCCTTTTGTTGCCGTGGGTTGTTTCACGTGCGCTAAGTGCTTGCTGCACATAGGTCCCCGATTTATCGTCTAGTCCGAGTGACTAGCGTCCAGACCACCATTGAAGGTCCAGTGGAGGAGAGAGAGGGGCAGTGGGAATCGATCCCCTTCGCTCTGATTCTCTCGCTTCCAAGACGGATGTGTAACCACCAGGCCACCACTCCACGAGGGACAGACGTCAGACGTTCCCTCACCCAGCACACATCCTGACAGTCACACTCTGCACAGCTGACCTCCCACACCCTGTCATCCTTACCATCATCACCATCACCGTCATTATCATCACCGTCATCATCATCATCATCATCATTATCATCACCATCACCATGATCATCATCACCATCACCATCATCATCGCCATTACCACAGTGAGGCCAGACGCACCTTGACCCAACCCACGCCCTCACAGCCACACTCCATCATCATCATCATCATCATCATCACCATCACCATCATCATCACCATCACCATCATCATCACCATCACCATCATCACAGTGACTCCAGACGCACCTTGACCCAACCCACGCCCTCACAGCCACACTTCATCATCACCATCACCATCATCATCATCACAGTGACTCCAGACGCACCTTGACCCAGCCCACGCCCTCACAGTCACACTCCATCACCATCATCATCATCATCATTATCACCATCGCCATCACCCTCATCATCACCATCATCATCATCATCACCATCATCATCATCATCACAGTGACTCCAGACGTACCTTGACCCAGCCCACGCCCTCAGCCACACTTCATCATCACCATCATCGTCATCATCATCATCATAATCATCATCATCATCACCATCATCATCATCACAGCGACTCCAGACGCACCTTGACCCAGCCCACGCCCTCAGCCACACTTCATCATCACCATCATCGTCATCATCATCGTCATAATCATAATCATCATCATCATCACAGTGACTCCAGACGTACCTTGACCCAGCCCACGCC
>NC_134885.1:44876043-44888543 GCF_041734735.1 Babylonia areolata | reverse complement strand
AACAAAAAACAAAAACCAACAAACAAACAAACAAAGAGGTGGTGCTCTCACTGTAGCGACGCGCTCTTCCTGTGGAAAGCAGCCCGAATTCCACACAGAGAAATCTGATGTGACAAATAATACAATAGCGACAAACACACACACGCAAACACACAGAATACACACACAGACACACACACAGACACACACACAACAGACCTTGCTCCAGAAAACGCCGCCCGGACACTTCAGACAGGCCCCCACACGGTAGTACACCTGGTGTTTGAAGTCCACCCCCCACACCTGACCCCCTCGGCCCACACTGACCTGCTTGAAGGGCCCGGGGGTGGGCACCTGCACACACAACAGTGCTTCACTATCTCCAGTCTGAGAAAGTCATTACTGTGTGGTCTGAAGTTCATAACCGATATTTTTCTATTGCTATTATCATTCTGGTTTTTAATCTTCTTTCTTTTTTTCTCCAGGTCTGATCAGTGGGTTAGGTTATGCGAAGCTCAGGCATTTGCTATTTGTCTATTTATTCATTTATCTTTAAGTTGATGGAGTGAGGTGGATATGGATCATCAGTCCGTCTCCATGGCAACCCTTAAAACTGAAACTGAGACAGAGATCCGCAAGACATATGCAGTCACGTGTGTAATCTACTTCAATTAAACACACACACACACACACACACACACACACACACGAGCTAATATCGCAAAGAAACGAAAAGCACAAAAGACTTGTTTCTGGTTGGAGTGGTATGGATGTGGAATGCTTTCCTGGTCTTCTGCGGCATCTTTCTCGGAGTAACCTGATTTTACCACATCAATTTCCACTCAGCCGCGAGAACACACACACACACACACACACATACAGAGAGAGAGAGAGAGAGAGAGAGAGAGGAGTCCAGTAGTTTGTTTCTTGTTATTTTGATGTTGCTGTTGTTGTTGGAGGGTTGATGTCAGAAAAAAGACCCGAACCTGAATCCATCGGGTGCCCACAACGTGATCGGGATCAATGCCGTCACGGTACCAGACGGAACCATTGAAGTCGATGACCCACACGGCGTTCCAGCCCACTGCCACCTGGCCGATCTTACCTGTCACACAGCGGCCACGGAGGGGGGGGGGCGGGGGGGGCGGGGGGGGGGGGGGGAGAGGGAGGGGGAGGTGAGAGGGAGGGGGAGGGGATTCGGGAGGGGGGGGGGGTGAGGGTGTAGTTACACCAGACTACTGCACCACACTGCACCACACTGCTCTACACTATACCAGACTACTGCACCACACTGCACCACACTGCTCTACACTATACCAGACTACTGCACCACACTGCACCACACTGCTCTACACTACACCAGACTACTGCACCACACTGCTCTACACTACACCAGACTACTGCACCACACTGCTCTACACTACACCAGACTACTGCACCACACTGCTCTACACTACACCAGACTACTGCACTACACTGCTCTACACTACACCAGACTACTGCACCACACTGCTCTACACTACACCAGACTACTGCACCACACTGCACTACACTGCTCTACACTACACCAGACTACTGCACCACACTGCTCTACACTACACCAGACTACTGCACCACACTGCTCTACACTACACCAGACTACTGCACCACACTGCACCACACTGCTCTACACTACACCAGACTACTGCACCACACTGCTCTACACTGCTCTACACTACACCAGACTACTGCACCACACTGCTCTACACTATACCAGACTACTGCACCACACTGCACCACACTGCTCTACACTATACCAGACTACTGCACTACACTGCTCTACACTACACCAGACTACTGCACCACACTGCACCACACTGCTCTACACTATACCAGACTACTGCACCACACTGCTCTACACTACACCAGACTACTGCACCACACTGCTCTACACTACACCAGACTACTGCACCACACTGCTCTACACTACACCAGACTACTGCACCACACTGCACCACACTGCTCTACACTACACCAGACTACTGCACCACACTGCACTACACTGCTCTACACTACACCAGACTACTGCACCACACTGCTCTACACTACACCAGACTACTGCACCACACTGCACCACACTGCTCTACACTACACCAGACTACTGCACCACACTGCTCTACACTATACCAGACTACTGCACCACACTGCACCACACTGCTCTACACTATACCAGACTACTGCACCACACTGCTCTACACTATACCAGACTACTGCACCACACTGCTCTACACTACACCAGACTACTGCACCACACTGCTCTACACTATACCAGACTACTGCACCACACTGCACCACACTGCTCTACACTATACCAGACTACTGCACCACACTGCTCTACACTATACCAGACTACTGCACCACACTGCTCTACACTACACCAGACTACTGCACCACACTGCACCACACTGCTCTACACTACACCAGACTACTGCACCACACTGCTCTACACTATACCAGACTACTGCACCACACTGCACCACACTGCTCTACACTATACCAGACTACTGCACCACACTGCTCTACACTATACCAGACTACTGCACCACACTGCACCACACTATACCAGACTACTGCACTACACTGCTCTACACTATACCAGACTACTGCACCACACTGCTCTACACTATACCAGACTACTGCACCACACTGCACCACACTGCTCTACACTACACCAGACTACTGCACCACACTGCTCTACACTACACCAGACTACTGCACCACACTGCACCACACTGCTCTACACTACACCAGACTACTGCACCACACTGCTCTACACTATACCAGACTACTGCACCACACTGCTCTACACTACACCAGACTACTGCACTACACTGCTCTACACTACACCAGACTACTGCACCACACTGCTCTACACTACACCAGACTACTGCACCACACTGCTCCACACTGCTCTACACTACACCAGACTACTGCATCACACTGCTCTACACTACACCAGACTACTGCACCACACTGCTCTACACTACACCAGACTACTGCACCACACTGCTCCACACTGCTCTACACTACACCAGACTACTGCACTACACTGCTCTACACTACACCAGACTACTGCACCACACTGCTCTACACTATACCAGACTACTGCACCACACTGCACCACACTGCTCTACACTACACCAGACTACTGCACCACACTGCTCTACACTACACCAGACTACTGCACCACACTGCTCTACACTACACCAGACTACTGCACCACACTGCACCACACTGCTCTACACTATACCAGACTACTGCACCACACTGCACCACACTGCTCTACACTACACCAGACTACTGCACCACACTGCTCTACACTACACCAGACTACTGCACCACACTGCTCTACACTACACCAGACTACTGCACCACACTGCTCTACACTACACCAGACTACTGCTCCACACTGCTCTACACTACACCAGACTACTGCACCACACTGCACCACACTGCTCTACACTATACCAGACTACTGCACCACACTGCTCTACACTACACCAGACTACTGCACCACACTGCTCTACACTACACCAGACTACTGCACCAGACTGCTCTACACTACACCAGACTACTGCACCACACTGCACCACACTGCTCTACACTACCACAGACTACTGCACCACACTGCTCTACACTACACCAGACTACTGCACCACACTGCTCTACACTATACCAGACTACTGCACCACACTGCACCACACTGCTCTACACTACACCAGACTACTGCACCACACTGCACCACACTGCTCTACACTACACCAGACTACTGCACCACACTGCACCACACTGCTCTACACTACACCAGACTACTGCACCACACTGCACCACACTGCTCTACACTACACCAGACTACTGCACTACACTGCTCTACACTACACCAGACTACTGCACCACACTGCTCTACACTATACCAGACTACTGCACCACACTGCACCACACTGCTCTACACTACACCAGACTACTGCACCACACTGCTCTACACTACACCAGACTACTGCACCACACTGCTCTACACTACACCAGACTACTGCACCACACTGCACCACACTGCTCTACACTATACCAGACTACTGCACCACACTGCACCACACTGCTCTACACTACACCAGACTACTGCACCACACTGCTCTACACTACACCAGACTACTGCACCACACTGCTCTACACTACACCAGACTACTGCACCACACTGCTCTACACTACACCAGACTACTGCTCCACACTGCTCTACACTACACCAGACTACTGCACCACACTGCACCACACTGCTCTACACTATACCAGACTACTGCACCACACTGCTCTACACTACACCAGACTACTGCACCACACTGCTCTACACTACACCAGACTACTGCACCAGACTGCTCTACACTACACCAGACTACTGCACCACACTGCACCACACTGCTCTACACTACCACAGACTACTGCACCACACTGCTCTACACTACACCAGACTACTGCACCACACTGCTCTACACTATACCAGACTACTGCACCACACTGCACCACACTGCTCTACACTACACCAGACTACTGCACCACACTGCACCACACTGCTCTACACTACACCAGACTACTGCACCACACTGCACCACACTGCTCTACACTACACCAGACTACTGCACCACACTGCACCACACTGCTCTACACTACACCAGACTACTGCACCACACTGCTCTACACTACACCAGACTACTGCACCACACTGCTCTACACTACACCAGACTACTGCACCACACTGCACCACACTGCTCTACACTACACCAGACTACTGCACCACACTGCACCACACTGCTCTCCACTATACCAGACTACTGCACCACACTGCTCTACACTACACCAGACTACTGCACCACACTGCACCACACTGCTCTACACTACACCAGACTACTGCACCACACTGCACTACACTGCTCTACACTACACCAGACTACTGCACCACACTGCTCTACACTACACCAGACTACTGCACCACACTGCACTACACTGCTCTACACTATACCAGACTACTGCACCACACTGCACCACACTGCTCTACACTATACCAGACTACTGCACCACACTGCACCACACTGCTCTACACTATACCAGACTACTGCACCACACTGCACCACACTGCTCTACACTATACCAGACTACTGCACCACACTGCTCTACACTATACCAGACTACTGCACCACACTGCTCTACACTACACCAGACTACTGCACCACACTGCTCTACGCTACACTAGACTAATGCACTACAGTGTACTACGCTATAACTGTTACTGCTACACCGCATTGCACAACGTTATACAATACTGCATGACATTGACGCCACATGGCCGGAACAATAACTATCTCCAACACACTGCACACAACACGCTATACAATACTGCATGACATTGACGCCACATTGCCGGAACAATAACTATCTCCAACACACTGCACACAACACGCTATACAATACTGCATGACATTGACGCCACATGGCCGGAACAATAACTATCTCCAACACACTGCACACAACACGCTATACAATACTGCATGACATTGACGCCACATTGCCGGAACAATAACTATCTCCAACACACTGCACACAACGCGCTATACAATACTGTATGACATTGACGCCACATTGCCGGAACAATAACTATCTCCAACACACTGCACACAACACGCTATACAATACTGCATGACATTGACGCCACATTGCCGGAACAATAACTATCTCCAACACACTGCACACAACACGCTATACAATACTGCATGACATTGACGCCACATTGCCGGAACAATAACTATCTCCAACACACTGCACACAACACGCTATACAATACTGCATGACATTGACGCCACATTGCCGGAACAATAACTATCTCCAACACACTGCACACAACACGCTATACAATACTGCATGACATTGACGCCACATTGCCGGAACAATAACTATCCCCAACACACTGCACACAACACGCTACACTCTTGTCACGACATCGTGTTTCGGGTTGATGCCAGGATGACAGTGTAACGTGTTCTGTGTTATGTCAGGATGATAGTGTAGCGTGTTTTGGGTTGATGTCAGGATGATAGTGTTGCGTGTTTTGGGTTGATGTCAGTTTTGGGTTGATGTCAGGATGACAGTGTAGCGTGTTTTGGGTTGATGTCAGGATGATAGTGTAGCGTGTTTTGGGTTGATGTCAGGATGACAGTGCAGCGTGTTTTGGGTTGATGTCAGGATGATAGTGGGGCGTGTTTTAGGTTGATGTCATGATGATAGTGTAGCGTGTTTTGGGTTGATGTCAGGATGACAGTGTAGCGTGTTTTGGGTTGATGTCAGGATGATAGTTTAGCGTGTTTTGGGTTGATGTCAGGATGACAGTGTAGCGTGTTTTAGGTTGATGTCAGGATGATAGTGTAGCGTGTTTTGGGTTGATGTCAGGATGACAGTGTAGCGTGTTTTAGGTTGATGTCAGGATGATAGTGTAGCGTGTTTTGGGTTGATGTCAGGATGACAGTGTAGCGTGTTTTGGGTTGATGTCAGGATGACAGTGTAGCGTGTTTTGGGTTGATGTCATGATGACAGTGTAGTGTGTTTTGGGTTGATGTTATGATGACAGTGTAGCCTGTTTTGGGTTGATGTCAGGATGACAGTGTAGCGTGTTTTGGGTTGATGTCAGGATGACAGTGTAGCGTGTTTTAGGTTGATGTCAGGATGATAGTGTAGCGTGTTTTGGGTTGATGTCAGGATGACAGTGTAGCGTGTTTTAGGTTGATGTCAGGATGATAGTGTAGCGTGTTTTGGGTTGATGTCAGGATGACAGTGTAGCGTGTTTTAGGTTGATGTCAGGATGATAGTGTAGCGTGTTTTGGGTTGATGTCAGGATGACAGTGTAGTGTGTTTTAGGTTGATGTCAGGATGACAGTGTAGCGTGTTTTGGGTTGATGTCATGATGACAGTGTAGTGTGTTTTGGGTTGATGTTATGATGACAGTGTAGCCTGTTTTGGGATGATGTCAGGATGACAGTGTAGTGTGTTTTGGGTTGATGTTATGATGACAGTGTAGCCTGTTTTGGGATGATGTCATGATGACAGTGTAGTGTGTTTTGGGTTGATGTTATGATGACAGTGTAGCCTGTTTTGGGATGATGTCAGGATGACAGTGTAGCGTGTTTTGGGTTGATGTCAGGATGACAGTGTAGCGTGTTTTGGGTTGATGTCAGGATGACAGTGTAACGTGTTCTGTTTTATGTCAGGATGATAGTGTTGCGTGTTTTGTGTTGATGTCAGTTTTGGGTTGATGTCAGGATGATAGTTTAGCGTGTTTTGGGTTGATGTCAGGATGATAGTTTAGCGTGTTTTGGGTTGATGTCAGGATGACAGTGTAGTGTGTTTTAGGTTGATGTCAGGATGATAGTGTAGCGTGTTTTGGGTTGATGTCAGGATGATAGTGGGGCGTGTTTTAGGTTGATGTCAGGATGATAGTGTAGCGTGTTTTGGGTTGATGTCAGGATGACAGTGTAGCGTGTTTTGGGTTGATGTCAGGATGATAGTTTAGCGTGTTTTGGGTTGATGTCAGGATGACAGTGTAGCGTGTTTTAGGTTGATGTCAGGATGATAGTGTAGCGTGTTTTGGGTTGATGTCAGGATGACAGTGTAGCGTGTTTTAGGTTGATGTCAGGATGATAGTGTAGCGTGTTTTGGGTTGATGTCAGGATGACAGTGTAGCGTGTTTTGGGTTGATGTCAGGATGACAGTGTAGCGTGTTTTGGGTTGATGTCAGGATGACAGTGTAGCGTGTTTTGGGTTGATGTCATGATGACAGTGTAGTGTGTTTTGGGTTGATGTTATGATGACAGTGTAGCCTGTTTTGGGTTGATGTCAGGATGACAGTGTAGCGTGTTTTGGGTTGATGTCAGGATGACAGTGTAGCGTGTTTTAGGTTGATGTCAGGATGATAGTGTAGCGTGTTTTGGGTTGATGTCAGGATGACAGTGTAGCGTGTTTTAGGTTGATGTCAGGATGATAGTGTAGCGTGTTTTGGGTTGATGTCAGGATGACAGTGTAGTGTGTTTTAGGTTGATGTCAGGATGACAGTGTAGCGTGTTTTGGGTTGATGTCATGATGACAGTGTAGTGTGTTTTGGGTTGATGTTATGATGACAGTGTAGCCTGTTTTGGGTTGATGTCAGGATGACAGTGTAGTGTGTTTTGGGTTGATGTTATGATGACAGTGTAGCCTGTTTTGGGATGATGTCAGGATGACAGTGTAGTGTGTTTTGGGTTGATGTTATGATGACAGTGTAGCCTGTTTTGGGATGATGTCATGATGACAGTGTAGTGTGTTTTGGGTTGATGTTATGATGACAGTGTAGCCTGTTTTGGGATGATGTCAGGATGACAGTGTAGCGTGTTTTGGGTTGATGTCAGGATGACAGTGTAGCGTGTTTTGGGTTGATGTCAGGATGACAGTGTAACGTGTTCTGTTTTATGTCAGGATGATAGTGTTGCGTGTTTTGTGTTGATGTCAGTTTTGGGTTGATGTCAGGATGATAGTTTAGCGTGTTTTGGGTTGATGTCAGGATGATAGTTTAGCGTGTTTTGGGTTGATGTCAGGATGACAGTGTAGTGTGTTTTAGGTTGATGTCAGGATGATAGTGTAGCGTGTTTTGGGTTGATGTCAGGATGATAGTGTAGCGTGTTTTGGGTTGATGTCAGGATGACAGTGTAGTGTGTTTTGGGTTGATGTCAGGATGACAGTGTAGCGTGTTTTGGGTTGATGTCAGGATGATAGTTTAGCGTGTTTTGGGTTGATGTCAGGATGACAGTGTAGCGTGTTTTGGGTTGATGTTAGGATGAC
Source organism: Babylonia areolata (assembly GCF_041734735.1). NCBI lineage: Eukaryota > Metazoa > Mollusca > Gastropoda > Neogastropoda > Buccinidae > Babylonia > Babylonia areolata. The sequence goes on along the minus strand of NC_134885.1, from coordinate 44,879,675 downwards.
AGTGTAGCGTGTTTTAGGTTGATGTCAGGATGACAGTGTAGCGTGTTTTAGGTTGATGTCAGGATGATAGTGTAGTGTGTTTTGGGTTGATGTCAGGATGACAGTGTAGCCTGTTTTGGGTTGATGGCAGGATGATAGTGCAGCGTCTTGTGTGGGGAGTGTTGATGTCATAACTACATAACACTATGTCCTACCACCATGTATTGTGGCACTTCACGGCATTACGCCGTCATTTTTCAGACTGACACAGTAACTGCGGTACGCTATATTCGGTAGTTGTTTATTTATTTAATAGTTTATTTGTTCTGTCATCAAAGCAGATGTGGTGTAGCGTACATGCATCAGTCCGCACGCTTTGAAAGTTTGAAAGTGAAAGTGGAATTACATTTCTTTACACTGCATGCTTTGTGGTGCATCACAAACACTTCTGTGCTCAATGTCAGAGAACCAAATCTACCTTATCTCGCTCCACACTCAACACACCACACCACACTGTACAACACTGTCAGTGCACTGACTTCACCCCTGTAGGCTACACAACACTGACCTACACAGCATTTACTACACTCCCACAAAGCACACCAAGAGCAGTTCCGATTCGCCTGTACCCGCTTCGCCTCCCCGTTAGTTCTCAATGGCCTCTTGATTGGACTCTCCTCTTTGGCCTCCCCGTTAGTTCTCAATGGCCTCTTGATTGGACTCTCCTCTTTGGCCTCCCCGTTAGTTCTCAATGGCCTCTTGATTGGGCTCTCCTCTTTGGCCTCCCCGTTAGTTCTCAATGGCCTCTTGATTGGACTCTCTTCTTTCGCCTCCCCGTTAGTTCTCAATGGCCTCTTGATTGGACTCTCCTCTTTGGCCTCCCCGTTAGTTCTCAATGGCCTCTTGATTGGACTCTCCTCTTTGGCCTCCCCGTTAGTTCTCAATGGCCTCTTGATTGGACTCTCCTCTTTCGCCTCCCCGTTAGTTCTCAATGGCCTCTTGATTGGGCTCTCCTCTTTGGCCTCCCCGTTAGTTCTCAATGGCCTCTTGATTGGACTCTCCTCTTTGGCCTCCCCGTTAGTTCTCAATGGCCTCTTGATTGGACTCTCCTCTTTGGCCTCCCCATTAGTTCTCAATGGCCTCTTGATTGGACTCTCCTCTTTGGCCTCCCCGTTAGTTCTCAATGGCCTCTTGATTGGACTCTCCTCTTTGGCCTCCCCGTTAGTTCTCAATGGCCTCTTGATTGGACTCTCCTCTTTGGCCTCCCCATTAGTTCTCAATGGCCTCTTGATTGGACTCTCCTCTTTGGCCTCCCCGTTAATTCTCAATGGCCTCTTGATTGGACTCTCCTCTTTGGCCTCCCCATTAATTCTCAATGGCCTCTTGATTGGACTCTCCTCTTTGGCCTCCCCGTTAATTCTCAATGGCCTCTTGATTGGACTCTCCTCTTTGGCCTCCCCGTTAATTCTCAATGGCCTCTTGATTGGACTCTCCTCTTTGGCCTCCCCGTAAATTCTCAATGGCCTCTTGATTGGACTCTCCTCTTTGGCCTCCCCGTTAGTTCTCAATGGCCGCTTGATTGGACTCTCCTCTTTGGCCTCCCCGTAAATTCTCAATGGCCGCTTGATTGGACTCTCCTCTTTGGCCTCCCCGTAAATTCTCAATGGCCGCTTGATTGGACTCTCCTCTTTGGCCTCCCCGTTAGTTCTCAATGGCCTCTTGATTGGACTCTCCTCTTTGGCCTCCCCGTTAATTCTCAATGGCCGCTTGATTGGACTCTCCTCTTTCGCCTGCACGTCGTTCTCGTCTGCCCGATGCAAGCTGTCTAGGAAGTCCTCAGTTCCCAGGAGAAGGAAGAGAGTCGGGTTATGAAGGAGCTTGGAGTGCTCAGAGCCGGACATGGCCAACAGAACAGACAGAAAGTGGGCAGACAGGCACGAGAGGCAACGTGTGGAGAATGCAAACACTGTGTTAACTGGGGCAGAGGTCTCTTTCACAGGTTTGGCAGCAAGCATCATAAGTGTGTATTTGAAGACATTTATAGTGCAACACATACATAGACTAAATAGAATGTGGTGTGTGTGTGTGTGTGTGTGTGTGTGTGTGTGTGTGTGTGTGTGTGTGTGTGCGTGTGTGTAGCGTGCACAGTGTTGTCGAGAGGTATTTTTGTTGTCGCCCTTTTTACTTCTTTTCTATACACACATGCCTTTTTACCGATGTTTTTCTGACTGTGCTATTGCTGAGATATTTGATATTATCACTGTATTTTCATTTACGTTTGAAATACATACAGCAATATGTTTTGATATACAGGCGAAATGGGGTCAGCAACTTGGTGACATGCGATACGGAAGTGGTGGATGGAAAACATGTCAATGGGGAATGGTGGCACTGGGATGACACGACATGTCCTCCACCAAACCACTATTTGTGGCATTATAACGCATCTTTATGCGACAGTCCAACACCATGCAGCAAAGCTTTCTAATGCAGCATGACACAGGAAGATGCTGCATTGCGCACAACGTGAAGCAGGAAGATGCTGTATTGTGCGCAACGTGAAGCAGGAAGATGCTGTATTGCGCACAACGTGAAGCAGGAATATGCTGTATTGCGCGCAACGTCAAGCAGGAAGATGCTGTATTGCGCACAACGTGAAGCAGGGAGATGCTGTATTGCGCACAACGTGAAGCAGGGAGATGTTGTATTGCGCGCAACGTGAAGCAGGAAGATGCTGTATTGCGCACAACGTGAAGCAGGAAGATGCTGTATTGCGCGCAACGTGAAGCAGGAAGATGCTGTATTGCGCACAAAGTGAAGCAGGGAGATGCTGTATTGCGCACAACGTGAAGCAGGGAGATGCTGTATTGCGCGCAACGTGAAGCAGGAAGATGCTGTATTGCGCACAAAGTGAAGCAGGGAGATGCTGTATTGCGGGCAACGTGAAGCAGGGAGATGCTGTATTGCGCACAAAGTGAAGCAGGGAGATGCTGTATTGCGCACAACGTGAAGCAGGGAGATGCTGTATTGCGCACAACGTGAAGCAGGGAGATGCTGCATTGTGCACAACGTGAAGCAGGGAGATGCTGCATTGTGTACGTGAAGCAGGGAGATGCTGCATTGTGTACAACGTGAAGCAGGGAGATGCTGCATTGTGTACAACGTGAAGCAGGGAGATGCTGCATTGTGTACAACGTGAAGCAGGAAGATGCTACATTGCGCGCAACGTGAAGCATGACATTATCAATATTAGTGTTGACCGTGGTGTTTGTTTGGGACAGATACCAGAGGGTACATATGTTCAAGTAATGCTTTATGTACCACTCTATCTACTTACCTACCAACCTACCTATATGTCTGTTTGCCTGCCCAGCTATCGATATGTCTTTGTTTGTCTTCCTGTCTGTCTGTCTGTCTGCTTATTCATCTAACTATATATCTCCTCTACCTGCAGTGTGTGTGTGTGTGTGTGTGTCTGTCTGTTTATTCATCTAACTATATATCTCCTCTATCTGCAGTGGTTGTCTTCCTGTCTGTCTGCCTGTCTGTCTGTCTGTCTGCTCATTCATCTAACTATATATCTCCTCTATCTGCAGTGTTTGTCTGTCTGTCTGTCTGTCTGCTCATTCATCTAACTATATATCTCCTCTATC
>NC_134885.1:44818543-44871043 GCF_041734735.1 Babylonia areolata | reverse complement strand
CCTTCAGGCCAATCCCACTACAATGATTTAAAGCATGTCTCCTTCAGGCCAGTCCCACTACAATGATTTAAAGCATGTCTCCTTCAGGCCAGTCCCACTACAATGATTTAAAGCATGTCTCCTTCAGGGCAATCTTCCAGCTTACCTTCCACTTGCCACCAGCGAGATCCGATGGTCTGACTGTTCTCAAAGGTTCCCACCCGGTAGAAGAGGTCCCCAGAATCCGACAGGGCCCATACTCCGCCAAAGTTGACGGAGATCTGGCGGAATCTGCCTTCAATGGGGCACCACTCCATGGAGAATACCCAGCACGGGATGGATGGAAGTGTGGCGGTGTGGGCCTAAACGACTGATCGCTGGTGTTGGTGGTGAACAAGGTGATGATGACGACTTCTGACGATTATATGTCGTCTGGTGGAACGATGTCGTCACACGCTTTACGTCATCGTGTTAACTCGACGTCAAGTCTTCGTTCTGTTTTCGCATGTTCCAATTTCATTTTTGCCGTTTTCACAGATGTGATGGTGTGTGTGTTGGTTGGGAGGCGGGGGGTGGGGGTAGGGAGGGGCGGAGCATGCGTGTGTGTGTGTAGGGTGGGTGACTGGAGTGTGTGTGTGTGTGTGTGTGTGTAGGGTGGGTGACTGGAGTGTGTGTGTGTAGGGTGGGTGACTGGAGTGTGTGTGTGTGTGTAGGGTGGGTGGCTAGAGTGTGTGTGTGTAGGGTGTGTGTAGGGTGGGTGACTGGAGTGTGTGTGTGCGTGTGTGTGTAGGGTGGGTGACTGGAGTGTGTGTGTGTGTGTGTAGGGTGGGTGACTGGAGTGTGTGTGTGTGTGTGTGTGTGTAGGGTGGGTGACTGGAGTGTGTGTGTGTGCGTGTGTGTGTAGAGTGGGTGACTGGAGTGTGTGTGTGTGTGTGTGTGTAGGGTGGGTGACTGGAGTGTGTGTGTGTGTGTAGGGTGGGTGACTGGAGTGTGTGTGTGTGTGTGTGTAGGGTGGGTGGCTAGAGTGTGTGTGTAGGGTGTGTGACTGGGGTGTGTGTGTGTGTGGGGGGGGGGGACTGGGGGGTGTGTAGGGTGGGTAACTGGAGTGTGTGTGGGGGGGTGGGGGGGGGGACTGGAGTGGAGGTGGGGGAGGATGCGTGTGTGATAAGTGTTGGTTGGTCACCGAGTTAACGTCTTTTAATGATTAAAGTAATTTTAGACGAGAAAACAACATGCGTATACTGTGCGTGTATGTATTCTGTATTTGTATTTGTATTTCTTTTTATCACAACAGATTTCTCTGTGTGAAATTCGGGCTGCTCTCCCCAGGGAGAGAGCGTCGCTTTTCCACAGCCCCAACCTTTTTCTTTTTTTTTTTCCTCCTGCGTGCAGTTTTGTTTTTCCTATCGAAGTGGGTTTTTCAACAGAATTTTGCCAGGAACAACCCTTTTGTTGCCGTGGGTTCTTTTACGTGCGCTAAGTGCATGCTGCACACGGGACCTCGGTTTATCGTCTCATCCGAATGACTAGCGTCCAGACTCAAGGTCTAGTGGAGGGGGAGAAAATATCGGCGGTTGAGCCGTGATTCGAACCAGCGCGTTCAGATTCTCTCGCTTCCTAGGCGGACGCGTTACCTCTAGACCATCACACCATATGTAGGCACTGTGCACGAAAACGCGCGTGAACAGTAACTATATCGGACATGTTGCCATAGGCTCTACTTGGCCACACAATCTTTTTTTTTTTTCATAAATAGAATATAGAATAGAATTTGTCTTTATTACCAAGTGTACCGGGGTCACAAAGAATACAGGGGGAGGGGGGGGGGGGGTAGTACATAAAAAGGTACGACCATAAATCGAAAATCATACACAGACACACAGTAGAAATTCGGGTACATACAAGTGGATATCAATATAAAAACTTGTGCATACTCACACATGCAAGCACTGCACACACACACACACACACACACACACACACACACACACACACACACACACACACACACACACACACACACGTTTGAACAGAAGCCGCATATTACATGTGGATGGGGCTGATGACTAGATCTTCATGTAGATGGTTGTTGATTGCACAATTCTATTTATCATACTGGATTTGTTCGAGAGACAGGGCATTGACTGCTTTGACGAAAAAGCTGTTGGCGAAGTGACTGGTTTTCGTCCTTATACTTCTGTACCGTCGACCAGAGGGGAGCATCTCGAAAATCCCAAAAGCTGGATGTGATTCATCCTGGTTGATTGATATGAAGCATATGTCCCGGGACATGCAGGAGTTAAGGGAAATGAGCGAGCTGACAGACTTGCTGGTAACGCAACACCAATGAGCGGCCTACATCTAGGAAAATCGGAAATCCTCAGAAAAGTCAAAGAATATCAAAAAGAACAGGTACAAGGCCATCACACCATCGATCGCCTCAAAGAAATAAAAGCAGAGAGCGGGAGCGGCCGTAAGTCTACCATGAAAGGTAGAGCACGATGCTTTGCAAATCAAACAAATATCGGCATCATTTCCAAACCAACATTGCGCAAATTTCTTCAAAACGGAACAGAGTCTCTGTGGGCTTTTCCAAATACAATAGACTGAGCAACACACTAGACGCCACATTCTTGGCATCAGAGATCTTTTCCCATCCCTCTTGCGGCCAATCAGTGGCAGCCTCTGTGCGTGTGTGTATGTGTGGGTTTGTGTGTATGTGTGGGTCTGTGTTTTTGAGTGCGTTTGTGCATGCGTGAGAGTGTAAGTGTACACAAGTGTCAGGAGAGTTCTGTGCATGTGTGTGTGTGTGTGTGTGTGTGTGTGTGTGTTGTGTGTGTGTGTGTGTGTGTGAGGGGGAGGTGGGGGTGCAGGGAGGAGGTGAGATAGAGGACGAGGTATGTGAGTGTATGCATGCCTACACTGTGGGAGCATCAGGATATTGGAACGTATATATTATATATATATATCTTTGTATATATGTGTGTGGGGTTGGGGGTGGGAGATATGGGCGTGTGTGTGTGTGCTTGTACAAGTAAGTGTTCATCTGTGTGTGTGAGTGTGTGTGTGTGTGTGTGTGTGTGTGTGTGTGTGTGTGTGTGTGTGTGTGTGTGTGTGTGTGAGTGTGTGAGTGTGCGCCGTGGAAGCTGCGATACATAGACTAGAAACTCCGAGTGTGTGGAGGAGGGGGTAGAGGAGGTGCAGGGAAATTTGTGGTGTGTGTGTGTGTGTGTGTTGGAGCTCATGTACGTTTATATGTATTTGACTGTGCTTTCATATCTATGAAACTGCGTTTTTGGGGCATATCTGTTATGCATGTGTGGGTGTGTGGGTGTATGTGTGAATGTGTGTCTTCATGTTTTATATTTATTTGCTTATTTATCATCATTGTTGTCTTATTTAATTATTTTATTATTATTATTATTATTATTATTATTATTATTATTATTATTATTATTATTTTATCATTATTTTCATTACTACTATCTTTTTTTTTCATCATAATTATTATTTATGTATGTACGCTTATATATATATATATATATTTTTTTTTTTTTCCCTCAAGGCCTGACTAAGCGCGTTGGGTTACGCTGCTGGTCAGGCATCTGCTTGGCAGATGTGGTGTAGCGTATATGGATTTGTCCGAATGCAGTGACGCCTCCTTGAGCTACTGATACTGATACTGATTGATTTTGCTTTTTTGAGTAGCCGCTTATAATATACGTCTTCTAGAGAAGGTAGATCAGCCCCGGTAATCTTGGTGGCAGTTTTTGCGATTCTGTTCAGGACTGCGACTTCTGCCTTCTGTTCAGCACTTTTAGTTTGGCACCAAGATGAAGGCAATACTCAACTTGGCTGTACTGCCAAAAGGCAAGACCCCAAGGCGAGATAAGCAAGAATCGTATTCTATATAAGCGGATGGATACGTAAGATAGGCAGGTATATATGGTTTGAGTTCAAAGCAGCTGGTAAAACCAACATTCTTCTATTTGCAGGCTGTAAAACAAACATCCCCCAAAGTTCTTCATTCCCGCCGTGAGGGTATATAACGGTGTTTTCTTCAGAGGTACCCCATCGGTCCTCAGTTCAGACAGGATTTGTTTTTATCGAGCAGTGAGGGTATATAACGGTGTTTTCTGCAGAGGTATCCCATCGGTCCTCAGTTCAGACAGTGATTTGTTTTTATCGAGCAGTGAGGGTATATAACGGTGTTTTCTGCAGAGGTATCCCATCGGTCCTCAGTTCAGACAGTGATTTGTTTTTATCGAGCAGTGAGGGTATATAACGGTGTTTTCTGCAGAGGTACCCCATCGGTCCTCAGTTCAGACAGTGATTTGTTTTTATCGAGCAGTGAGGGTATATAACGGTGTTTTCTTCAGAGGTACCCCATCGGTCCTCAGTTCAGACAGTGATTTGTTTTTATCGAGCACAGTGGCCCATTCTCCTCAACTCCAAAGATGTTTATTTTTCCTGAAAAGTCTCTTTCTGTCAGTGTGTCGCCCAAAGTTCTCTGAAGTTCTGCAGACCACCCTTGAGCAGCGTCTGAATGTGGGTGCTAGGAACATGCTTCTCCAACACGACAAATGCTTTAAAGCCAAGGTCACAGAGACCCATCATCAGGAGTGTCCATCCAAGTTCCCCCTCATCCAAGCTACCGTCCTGAATCAGCACAATGCCACTTCTGCTTGTCGTTTCTGAGGCAAGACGAGGTTGGCAATAATATTTCAAGAACAGAAGAATTTAATCACAGCTTGCTGTCAAGATATTAATTGTATTCTTGATGTCAGTCAGACTATGGAAATGAATTTGACTCTTGGTTGAAGAGGCTGCTGAGGCTCTGTGTCTGTATGATGCGAGGAAGAGAGGGAGGGGGCGGGGGGGGGGGGGGGGGGCTGTGTCCTTTACTGTACGAATGTCTGTGTATGTATTTTCTCTTTTAAAGCCTTTCCAGAATTGCGCATTTCGACGAGTGAATGTGTGTCGGTGTGTGGATGTGGATGTGGATGTGTGTATGCGCGCGCACGATGGGATGGGGAAAGGTGGGGGCGGGGGTGCATGCATACCTGCGTTGTGTAAAAATGTTAAGCTACAGCTGTACGCCGACTGTTGTGTATGGATTTTTAGCACCGACACTGAGATCATTTGTGTGAGCACTGCGTGACATCTGCACACGCACACGCACACGCACACACACGATCCATATTGAAATTTAATTGTGAAAAAGAATGCTGTTCAATGATGAGCATGCACCGAAAAATATCGTGATGAACCTATGTTTAAGAAAAAGACTTTTTCACTTTATATTCATGAAGCAAATGACGTGTTCACCCAGCTGCTGAAAGCTACTTTTGAAAATCTGTAGGACATCATTCTGCTGTGGTCCGAGAGAAGAGGGAAGAGAGGGAGGAAGTGGGGGAGATGGAGAGGAAAAGAGGGAAGAGAGGGGAGGGAGGGAGATGGTGAGGAAGAGAAGAGGGAAGAGAGGGGAGGGAGGGAGGGAGATGGTGAGGAAGAGAAGAGGGAAGAGAGGGGAGGGAGGGAGGGAGATGCTGAGGAAGAGAAGAGGGAAGAGAGGGGAGGGAGGGAGGGAGGGAGATGGTGAGGAAGAGAAGAGGGAAGAGAGGGGAGGGAGGGAGGGAGGGAGATGGTGAGAAAGAGAAGAGGGAAGAGAGGGGAGGGAGGGAGGGAGGGAGGGAGATGGTGAGGAAGAGAAGAGGGAAGAGAGGGGAGGGAGGGAGGGAGGGAGGGAGATGGTGAGAAAGAGAAGAGGGAAGAGAGAGGAGGAAGTGGGGGAGATGGTGAGGAAGAGAAGAGGGAAGAGAGGGGAGGGAGTGGGGGAGATGGTGAGGAAGAGAAGAGGTGGGGGGAGGAGGGTAGAGGGAGCGGAGAGGGTGAGAGCTGAGAGTAGGGTAGAGAGGGATGCAAGGATGGTGGGATGGAGTGAGGGGAGAGAGATGGGAGAGGGAGAGAGAGAAGGGGGAGAGAGAGAGGGAGAGAGGGAGAGGGGGAGAGAGAGGGAGAGGGAGAGAGAGAGGGGGGAGGGAGAGAGAGGCGGGGAGAGAGAGAGGGAGAGAGAGGGGGGGGAGAGAGAGAGAGAGAAGAGAGAGAGAGAAGGAGGGAGGGAGGGAGGGAGGGAGGGAGAGAGAGAGAGAGAGAGAGAGAGAGAGAGAGAGAGAGAGAGAGAGAGAGAGAGAGAGAGAGAGCGAGCGAGCAAAGGTTAACGTCATTCAGAGCGATCATATCTTCAGCTCCTCTGTTCATTGTATATCGTATTCAGTTTCTTCCCCGCCATGTCTTTGACCGTTCATCCCCGCCATGTCTTGTACCCTTCATCCCCGCCATGTCTTGTACCCTTCATCCCCGCCATGTCTTGTACCGTTCATCCATGTCTTGTACCGTTCATCCATGTCTTGTACCGTTCATCCATGTATTGTACCGTTCATCCCCGCCATGTCTTGTACCGTTCATCCATGTCTTGTACCCTTCATCACCGCCATGTCTTGTACCCTTCATCCCCGCCATGTCTTGTACCCTTCATCCCCGCCATGTCTTGCACCGTTCATCCATGTCTTGCACCGTTCATCCATGTCTTGCACCGTTCATCCATGTCTTGTACCGTTCATCCCCGCCATGTCTTGTACCGTTCATCCATGTCTTGTACCCATCATCCATGTCTTGTACCCTTCATCCCCGCCATGTCTTGTACCGTTCATCCCCGCCATGTCTTGTACCGTTCATCCCCGCCATGTCTTGTACCCTTCATCCCCGCCATGTCTTGTACCCATCATCCATGTCTTGTACCCTTCATCCCCGCCATGTCTTGTACCGTTCATCCCCGCCATGTCTTGTACCGTTCATCCCCGCTATGTCTTGTACCGTTCATCCATGTCTTGTACCCTTCATCTCCGCCATGTCTTGTACCGTTCATCCATGTCTTGTACCGTTCATCCCCGCCATGTCTTGCACCGTTCATCCATGTCTTGCACCGTTCATCCATGTCTTGTACCGTTCATCCCCGCTATGTCTTGCACTGTTCATCCATGTATTGCACCGTTCATCCATGTCTTGTACCGTTCATCCCCGCCATTCTTGTACCGTTCATCCCCGCCATTCTTGTACCGTTCATCCCCGCCATGTCTTGCACCGTTCATCCATGTCTTGCACCGTTCATCCATGTCTTGTACCGTTCATCCCCGCCATGTCTTGTACCGTTCATCCATGTCTTGTACCCTTCATCCCCGCCATGTCTTGTACCCTTCATCCCCGCCATGTCTTGTACCCTTCATCCATGTCTTGCACCGTTCATCCATGTCTTGCACCGTTCATCCATGTCTTGTACCGTTCATCCCCGCCATGTCATGTACCCTTCATCCCCGCCATGTCTTGTACCCTTCATCCCCGCCATGTCTTGCACCGTTCATCCATGTCTTGTACCGTTCATCCCCGCCATGTCTTGTACCCTTCATCCCCGCCATGTCTTGTACCCTTCATCCCCGCCATGTCTTGTACCCTTCATCCCCGCCATGTCATGTACCCTTCATCCCCGCCATGTCTTGCACCGTTCATCCATGTCTTGTACCGTTCATCCCCGCCATGTCTTGTACCGTTCATCCCCGCCATGTCTTGCATCGTTCATCCATGTCTTGTACCCATCATCCATGTCTTGTACCCTTCATCCCCGCCATGTCTTGCACCGTTCATCCATGTCTTGTACCGTTCATCCCCGCCATGTCTTGTACCGTTCATCCCCGCCATGTCTTGTACCCATCATCCATGTCTTGTACCCTTCATCCCCGCCATGTCTTGTACCCTTCATCCCCGCCATGTCTTGTACCCTTCATCCCCGCCATGTCTTGTACCGTTCATCCCCGCCGTCTTGTACCCTTCATCCCCGCCATGTCTTGTACCCTTCATCCATGTCTTGTACCGTTCATCCCCGCCATGTCTTGTACCCTTCATCCCCGCCATGTCTTGTACCGTTCATCCATGTCTTGTACCCTTCATCCCCGCCATGTCTTGTACCGTTCATCCATGTCTTGTACCCTTCATCCCCGCCATGTCTTGTACCCTTCATCCCCGCCATGTCTTGTACCGTTCATCCCCGCCATGTCTTGTACCCTTCATCCCCGCCATGTCTTGTACCGTTCATCCCCGCCATGTCTTGTACCGTTCATCCCCGCCATGTCTTGTACCCTTCATCCCCGCCATGTCTTGTACCCTTCATCCCCGCCATGTCTTGTACCCTTCATCCCCGCCATGTCTTGTACCCTTCATCCCCGCCATGTCTTGTACCGTTCATCCCCGCCATGTCTTGTACCCTTCATCCCCGCCATGTCTTGTACCGTTCATCCCCGCCATGTCTTGTACCGTTCATCCCCGCCGTCTTGTACCCTTCATCCCCGCCATGTCTTGTACCCTTCATCCATGTCTTGTACCGTTCATCCCCGCCATGTCTTGTACCCTTCATCCCCGCCATGTCTTGTACCGTTCATCCATGTCTTGTACCCTTCATCCCCGCCATGTCTTGTACCGTTCATCCATGTCTTGTACCGTTCATCCCCGCCATGTCTTGTACCCTTCATCCCCGCCATGTCTTGTACCGTTCATCCCCGCCATGTCTTGTACCGTTCATCCCCGCCATGTCTTGTACCGTTCATCCCCGCCATGTCTTGTACCGTTCATCCCCGCCATGTCTTGTACCCTTCATCCCCGCCATGTCTTGTACCGTTCATCCCCGCCATGTCTTGTACCCTTCATCCCCGCCATGTCTTGTACCCTTCATCCCCGCCATGTCTTGTACCCTTCATCCCCGCCATGTCTTGCACCGTTCATCCATGTCTTGTACCGTTCATCCCCGCCATTCTTGTACCGTTCATCCCCGCCATTCTTGTACCGTTCATCCCCGCCATGTCTTGCACCGTTCATCCATGTCTTGCACCGTTCATCCATGTCTTGTACCGTTCATCCCCGCCATGTCTTGTACCGTTCATCCATGTCTTGTACCCTTCATCCCCGCCATGTCTTGTACCCTTCATCCCCGCCATGTCTTGTACCCTTCATCCATGTCTTGCACCGTTCATCCATGTCTTGCACCGTTCATCCATGTCTTGTACCGTTCATCCCCGCCATGTCATGTACCCTTCATCCCCGCCATGTCTTGTACCCTTCATCCCCGCCATGTCTTGCACCGTTCATCCATGTCTTGTACCGTTCATCCCCGCCATGTCTTGTACCCTTCATCCCCGCCATGTCTTGTACCCTTCATCCCCGCCATGTCTTGTACCCTTCATCCCCGCCATGTCATGTACCCTTCATCCCCGCCATGTCTTGCACCGTTCATCCATGTCTTGTACCGTTCATCCCCGCCATGTCTTGTACCGTTCATCCCCGCCATGTCTTGCATCGTTCATCCATGTCTTGTACCCATCATCCATGTCTTGTACCCTTCATCCCCGCCATGTCTTGCACCGTTCATCCATGTCTTGTACCGTTCATCCCCGCCATGTCTTGTACCGTTCATCCCCGCCATGTCTTGTACCCATCATCCATGTCTTGTACCCTTCATCCCCGCCATGTCTTGTACCCTTCATCCCCGCCATGTCTTGTACCGTTCATCCCCGCCATGTCTTGTACCGTTCATCCCCGCCGTCTTGTACCCTTCATCCCCGCCATGTCTTGTACCCTTCATCCATGTCTTGTACCGTTCATCCCCGCCATGTCTTGTACCCTTCATCCCCGCCATGTCTTGTACCGTTCATCCATGTCTTGTACCCTTCATCCCCGCCATGTCTTGTACCGTTCATCCATGTCTTGTACCGTTCATCCCCGCCATGTCTTGTACCCTTCATCCCCGCCATGTCTTGTACCCTTCATCCCCGCCATGTCTTGTACCCTTCATCCCCGCCATGTCTTGTACCGTTCATCCCCGCCATGTCTTGTACCGTTCATCCCCGCCATGTCTTGTACCCTTCATCCCCGCCATGTCTTGTACCGTTCATCCCCGCCATGTCTTGTACCCTTCATCCCCGCCATGTCTTGTACCCTTCATCCCCGCCATGTCTTGTACCCTTCATCCCCGCCATGTCTTGTATCGTTCATCCCCGCCATGTCTTGTACCGTTCATCCCCGCCATGTCTTGTACCCTTCATCCCCGCCATGTCTTGTACCGTTCATCCCCGCCATGTCTTGTACCCTTCATCCCCGCCATGTCTTGTACCGTTCATCCCCGCCATGTCTTGTACCGTTCATCCCCGCCGTCTTGTACCCTTCATCCCCGCCATGTCTTGTACCCTTCATCCATGTCTTGTACCGTTCATCCCCGCCATGTCTTGTACCCTTCATCCCCGCCATGTCTTGTACCGTTCATCCATGTCTTGTACCCTTCATCCCCGCCATGTCTTGTACCGTTCATCCATGTCTTGTACCCTTCATCCCCGCCATGTCTTGTACCCTTCATCCCCGCCATGTCTTGTACCGTTCATCCCCGCCATGTCTTGTACCGTTCATCCCCGCCATGTCTTGTACCGTTCATCCCCGCCATGTCTTGTACCGTTCATCCCCGCCATGTCTTGTACCCTTCATCCCCGCCATGTCTTGTACCGTTCATCCCCGCCATGTCTTGTACCCTTCATCCCCGCCATGTCTTGTACCCTTCATCCCCGCCATGTCTTGTACCGTTCATCCCCGCCATGTCTTGTACCGTTCATCCCCGCCATGTCTTGTACCGTTCATCCCCGCCATGTCTTGTACCCTTCATCCCCGCCATGTGCTTCCTTCATTGCCGTCCTTCGCTCAGTGTTGTCCTCTCGCTCAGTGTTGTCCTCTCGCTCAGTGTTGTCCTGTCCTTCAGTGTTGTCCTGTCCTTCAGTGTTGTCCTGCCCTTCAGTGTTGTCCTGTCCTTCAGTGTTGTCCTGCCCTTCAGTGTTGTCCTCTCCTTCAGTGTTGTCCTGTCCTTCAGTGTTGTCCTGTCCTTCAGTGTTGTCCTGTCCCCGTGTCCTCCTGTCTCTCTGCCCTGGCCGGTCTCTCTGTTGATGATCAATCATCAGCTGAATCAGGTGCACAATCAAATCAATATGAACCGAGGGAAATAGATATAGCGGCTGCATTGTACAAACACACAGACACATAAATACACGGACACACACACACACACATACACGCCTATCCATCCATCCATCCACACACACACACATACACGCGCGCGCGCGCACACTGCCAACACGCAGATGCATATATACATCCACACACGCACACACGCACACACACACACACACACACACACACACACACACACACACACACACACACACACACACACACGCACGCACACACACGCACACGCACACAGATATATACACGCACCGTGATCCTGTATTTTCATGGCTTCAATCATGCCCAGCAGAGTTTTGCCGGTCAGTTTTCTGGCCAGACGTTTACAGCCCACATTGACCATGGAGGGGATGTCCAGAAAGTTGGCAGTCTCATGGAAACAAACACAGGAATAAAACACTTCAGCTGTCGTTTTGAAGCTGGAAGAATGTGGATAAGATTCGTTGTCAACGTAATCATGAATAAGCCTTCTCATTTAACAACATCACAACCACCACCATCACTGTCATCATTTTCACAACCATCATCATTATGAAATATTATGAAAAGACGTTTCTAGAGCGTGCAACTGCTGGGCACTTACGCGCGCATCTCTGTAAATAAACACACACACACACACACACACACACACACACACACACACGCGCGCGCGCGCGCGCGCGCACGCACGCACGCACACACACACGTAAGCTCGCAACACCACCCCTACCACCACAACTGCTACTACTGCAGCTACTACTACTACTATTACTACTGCTGCTGTTGCAGCTACCATCACAGCGGAGTGATGGCCCAATGATGACGCGACCGCCTGGGAAGCGAGAGAATCTGAGCGCGCTGGTTCGATTCCGATAGGCGCTAGTATTTTCTCCCCCTCCACAAAGCCTCGAGTGGTGGTCTGGACGCTACTTATTCGGATGAGACAATAAACCTGATGTTCCGTGTCCAGCACGCAATCGGTGCACGTAAAAGAACCAACGGCAAGAAAAGGGTTGTCCCTGGCAAAATTGTGAAGGAAATTCTCCCTGGGGAGAACAGCCCGGATTTCACAGAGAGAAATCTGTTGTGATAAAAAGAGAAATACAATACAATACAATACAATACAGTACAGTACAGTACAATACAATACAATACAATACAATACAACCAACCTTCAAGAGGTAGAAAAACGTCAGATTGTCCACGCTGAAAAAAGCATCATTGAACTGCTCCGCCTTGCCGTCTTTGAATTCGGACTCGTCGAAATACACCTCCTCCCCCTCCTGCTCCCTCCCCGCCGCCTCCGCCCCCTCCTCCTCCACCTCCTCCTGCTCCTCCTCCACCTCCTCCTCCTCCACCTTCACTGCGGCGTCCCCCTGGTTTCCCCCCGCCCCAAGGTTGGCGTTGCCCTTGCCGGCCGTGATGTCCTGGTGCCGTTTTCTCCCCGAGCTGGCCACTGGGTCAACGGCTTCTCCTGGGCCGCTGTTCCAGCTTCCCCTAGAGGTGCTGGGGCCGTCGTTCTTGCCGTCTCCCATCTCTTCAGGGGAGGCGTCCTCGTCCTCCCCCGCTTCCTCACTCATGGCAACATCCTCCTACAACAGAATAGAGTATTCAATATGCCTGTATTATCAAGGCTACCCGGCACGACAAAGCCTTTAGTATCAAGGCTACCCGGTACGGCAAAGCCTTTATTATCAAGGCTACCCGGCACGACAAAGCCTTTATTATCAAGGCTACCCGGCACGACAAAGCCTTTATTATCAAGGCTACCCGGCACGACAAAGCCTTTATTATCAAGGCTACCCGGCACGACAAAGCCTTTATTATCAAGGCTACCCGGCACGACAAAGCCTTTATCATCAAGGCAACCCGGCAAGGCAAAGCCTTTAGTATCAAGGCTACCCGGCAAGACAAAGCCTTTAGTATCAAGGCTACCCGACAAGGCAAAGCCTTTAGTATCAAGGCTACCCGGCAAGGCAAAGCCTTTAGTATCAAGGCTACCCGGCAAGGCAAAGCCTTTAGTATCAAGGCTACCCGGCAAGGCAAAGCCTTTAGTATCAAGGCTACCCGGCAAGGCAAAGCCTTTAGTATCAAGGCTACCCGGCAAGACAAAGCCTTTATTATCAAGGCTACCCGGCAAGGCAAAGCCTTTAGTATCAAGGCTACCCGACAAGGCAAGGCAAGGAGTGTGCCCCTGGGGCACTGATACATCACACGGAATATTCTGGGACTGGGGGGTGGGGTGGATGTAGGTTATCCAAGGTGCAAACTTGAATCATTTGCACACACAAATACTGTAGCCTAAGATTTGTCTTTACACAAATGCATACAGATATCATGTGCAAGTGCATGTGCACGCTCACGCACACGCACAACTTCGCGTTCACTCTCCCCTCACCGCCGCCCCTAACCAGCCCCACTCAACGCACACATTCACAGCGTGTCAACGTGTGTTCATGTCAATAATTTTTATGTAACGTGTCAACGTGTGTTCATTTCAATATAGTGTGTGTCAACGTGTGTTCATTTGAGCATAGAGCGTGTCAACGTGTGTTCATTTCAATATATAGCGTGTCAACGTGTGTTCATGTCAATATATAACGTGTCAACGTGTGTTGCGTGTCAACGTGTGTTTATTTGAATATAGAGCGTGTCAACGTGTCCATTTCAATATATAGCGTGTCAACGTGTCCATTTCAATATATAGCATGTCAACGTGTGTCCATTTCAATATATAGCGTGTCAACGTGTCCATTTCAATATATAGCGTGTCAACGTGTGTCCATTTCAATATATAGCGTGTCAACGTGTGTTCATTTCAATATATAGCATGTCAACGTGTCCATTTCAATATATAGCGTGTCAACGTGTCCATTTCAATATATAGCGTGTCAACGTGTGTTCATTTCAATATATAGCGTGTCAACGTGTCCATTTCAATATATAGCGTGTCAACGTGTGTCCATTTCAATATATAGCATGTCAACGTGTGTCCATTTCAATATATAGCGTGTCAACGTGTGTTCATTTCAATGTTCGCCGCACACTACACATTACATACGAAGGGTGCTGATGACTAGATCCACAGTTTAATTACTGCTGGTTGCACAGTTGTCAGTAATACATCCTGGGTCGGTGCCAGAGACAGGCCACTGACTGTGTTGGGAAAGTAACTATTGGCGTGGCGATTGGTTTTGGTCCTGATACATCTGAACCGATGATCCGAAGAGAACAACTAAAAAACAAAAATGCTGGATGCGATTCATCCTGACTATGCTTTTCGGTACAGCTTTTTGATTTTCCCCCATTTTTTTCTTTTCAACTCAGATGCAGGCAGGTCATGGATCATCTCCCTTTCCTCTCGGAACAGTTAACTGATGGCAGGAATACATGTCATCCACAGATGGAAATCAGACCCCATAAGACGGCCGCAAAAGCCGTGTGGTTAAAGCGTTGGACTTTCAATCTGAGAGTCCCGGGTTCGAATCTCGGTAACGGCGCCTGGTGGGTAAAGGGTGGAGATTTTTCCGATCTCCCAGGTCAGCATGTGTGCAGACCTGCTAGTGCCTGAACCCCCTTCGTGTGTATACGCAAGCAGATCATATACGCACGTTAAAGATCCTGTAATCTATGTCAGCGTTCGGTGGGTTATGGAAACAACATACGCAGCGTGCACGCCACCGAAAGCGGAGTATGGCTGCCTCCATGGCGGGTAAAAACGGTCGTACACGTAAAAGCCCATTCATGTAAATACGAGTGAAGGTGGGGGCTGCAGCCCATGAAGGAAGAAGACGACGACACGATGATATCGGTGGCTTTTTTTTTCTTTTTTCTTTAAAAAAAAATTGTTTTAACGATTTTGTCCGGAGCTGTGATACCGACCTGAGAACTGTGCTCGTTGCTCGGCATAGCGGCTGATGCATGGCCTGGCTGCCACACCCACCCCTCACCACTCCCCCACCCCCACCCCTCCCCACACCCACCCCACCCCTCCCAACTCCCCCACCCCTCCCCACACCCACCCCTCCCCTCCCCACCCCACCCCACCCCACCCCACCCTACCCACACCCACTCCCCACACCCACTCCCCACCCCGCTGCCTGCTTGACGTTGTGGGAGGGAGGGGGGCTGAGGACCTGCTGCCTTACCTCCCTTGGCGCTGGGGGTTCCAGTCCCGGGTCCTGGGCAGGCCCTCCACCAGCGTCGTCATCCAACTTCCGTTTCTTCTCCGCGACCACGCCGTCGTTGTCGCCATCATCATCGTCATTGCTGTCGTCACGATCGTCGCTGCCCTCGCTGTCATCGGTGGAGTGGTCACAGCTGAAGCTGCTGTCATCGTAGTCCTCGTCGTCATCGTCCTGGATGTCGTCGCTGGTCTGCACTTGAGGCAGCGTCCTGCTGTGGTGGAACTGGCACCATCGGATGACCTGGCGCAGGATGTGTGAGTTGGCAGGGGCCACCGGTCATGATGTCCTCGTCAGTGTCCGCGCTGCTGCCTGGCCACACAGCATGTCACGTCACGACAGGTCAACACGTCACGACACGACAGGTCAACACGTCACGACAGGTCAACACGTCACGTCACGTCACGACAGGTCAACACGTCACGTCACGACAGGTCAACACGTCACGACACGACAGGTCAACACGTCACGACAGGTCAACACGTCACGTCACGACAGGTCAACACGTCACGTCACGTCACGACAGGTGAACATATCACGTCACGACAGGTCAACACGTCACGTCACGACAGGTCAACACGTCACGACAGGTCAACACGTCACGTCACGTCACGTCACGACAGGTCAACACGTCACGTCACGTCACGTCACGACAGGTCAACACGTCACGTCACGACAGGTCAACACGTCACGTCACGTCACTACAGGTCAACACGTCACGTCACAACACGTCACGTCACAACAAGTGAACACAACTTTCCATCACCGAAAGAAAGAAAACGAAAAACAGTTCATTATATCGGAGATGAAATAAATAGGTAAATCAACAGATAAACAAAGAGATAAGTAAGGAAGGAAGGAAGGAATTAAATGAAGAAATAAATAAGTGTCTATTGCTTCTTGTTGCTTTCAGTCCAGCACAGGACCAAAATTATCAGGACGCCAAGCCATACAATGCTCTACCGCGTCAACACATGACCGTCACAGATAGCGCACACGCACACACACACACACACACACACACACACACACACACACACACACACACACACACACACACACACACACACACACACACACACATTAAAAACAAAATAAACCAAAAACACAAAACAAAGTTCATGACATTATCCTAACCATCTAGCTCCTTAGGGAAGTAAGACTAGACCGTACTCAGGACGTAAGCCCTCCTGCTTAATATACCCTCCCCAGATTACAAAATACCGTTAAACAAGAGGCAAGGCCTTCAAGACTCACTTGTGATACACTTTAAAAAAAAAACACAAAAAACCCCACCCACCTGTACACAGAGTAAAACACACAAGCTTTTTGTGTATTGAGTATAATTTCAAAATGTAATGTTTAAGATGAGAAAGATCAGTTTAAAGCAAATTAAGTCCCCTAGCATTAATTACAGAGTAATTTCCCTTTTTTACTATCTACACCAAAACGTTTGCAAAATTAATAAAACTTCCATGCTTAGCAAAAGAAGTTCCTGTTTGAACAAAAAATGATAATAATGACTGCTCTTGTTGTGTCAGAATATCAGATCTAAGTGCCAAGTTTAGAGAATACAAAAAATATAAATATAACAGTAAATGCAGTTTGCATATAATTAGCTTCTTTTTTTCTTTTTTTTCTTTTTTTTTGGTGCCCATCCCATAGGTGCAATATTGTTTTAAACAAGATGACTGGAAAGAACTGAATTTTTCCTATTTTTATGCCTAATTTGGTGTCAACTGACAAAGTATTTCCAGAGAAAATGTCAATGTTAAAGTTTACCACGGACACACACACACACACACACACACACACACGCACGCACGCACGCACGCACGCACGCACGCACACACACACACACACACACACACAACCGAACACCGGGTTAAAACATAGACTCACTTTGTTTACACAAGTGAGTCAAAAAGGACATGAGAATACTTTAAAGCCAAACGAATATGAAAAGGCCCAAAGGCAAACACCACCACAAAATGGACAGATAGTGTTCTGACAAACGACGAGTTCTCTCCATCCCACGATTTCACTTTGTCTAATTGAAGTCCTGGTATACGATATTTCTGTTTGACTTATACATTGACTTAATTGAAGTCCTGGTATACGATATTTCTGTTTGACTTATACATTGACTTAATTGAAGTCCTGGTATACGATATTTCTGTTTGACTTATACATTGACTTAATTGAAGTCCTGGTATACGATATTTCTGTTTGACTTATACATTGTCTTAATTCAAGTCCTGGTTTACGATATTTCTGTTTGACTTATACATTGTCTAATTCAAGTCCTGGTATACGATATTTCTGTTTGACTTATGCCTTGTTTTAATTCAAGTCCTGGTATACAATATTTCTGTTTGACTTACGCATTGTCTTAATTCAAACCCTGGTTTACGATATTTCTGTTTGACTTATGCATTGTCTAATTCAAGTTCTGGTATACGATATTTCTATTTGACTTATACATTGTCTAATTCAAGTTCTGGTATACGATATTTCTGTTTGACTTATGCCTTGTCTTAATTCAAACCCTGGTATACGATACTTGCTTATGGAATGAGATGTTAACATGTATAAAAGTGAACACAGTTCTCAGCATCTCAGTATTTCAAAACGCATATCGTGCATATCTCATGGAAAATCTCTGAACATGCTCCACGCTATTATGATAATATAAACCACAATTTCATTGATTATTAATAATCAAAGCGTTTATGCCTCTTTATCTGTCTCTGCTTCTGTCAGGTCTGCCTGTCTCTTTTCTTCACCCAGTCTCTCTCTCTCTCTCTCTCTCTCTCTCTCTCTCTCTCCCCTTCTTTCCTTCATTCCTTCATCCTTACTTTCTATCTCCTCCATAAATGTATTATTTGTACATGTCTTTGTACCATTGATATATCCTGTTGATGTATTGAATTATGTGATGTACATGCCTACCTTGTTGTTGTTGTTGGAAGGGGGGGGGTGGATGCGGAAGCAGGGGATTTTTTTTTCTTCTCTCTTTTTTTTCTTTCTTCTTCTTTTCCTTTTTTTATGTGTGAAGAATTTGCTTGTGTGCACGCACTTATCTTACCCCCCCCCCCCCCCCCCCCCGGGCCCGATGTCAAAAATCAATTGTGCTTATTCCCTTACCCTCGTGAAATAAAATTTCGTTCGTTCGTTCTCTCTCTCGTTTTTCTTTGATTTGCATTGGGAAATGCCAAGAAACCATCTTCGATGATAAAGGAAATATCTTTTACAAAAATAGGGGGGAATTCCCACATTTTCTCACACACTGTGAGATTGTGGGTGCGCACTCCACGATTTCTCGCAATTGAGAGAAAACGTGGGAGGGGAACGACCACACTTTCTCGATATCCTACGATTTGTCCCAAAGTGAGAGACATGGCGAGACTGCGAGAAATGGTGGGCTTACAGCCCATCCCAGTGTTGACAACTGCACTTCCTAATCGCCACAGCAAAACAGACCAGATGGTACATCACAGACTGGGGAAAAGAGAAAAAATAGTGTCAAGGCTTGCTCCAAAAAAGAAAAAGACAGAAAAGGGAGACAACAGTGAAGAAAGAAAAAAAAGAGAAGAAATAAAGAGAGCAATAAAAAAAATTTTAAAAGAGGAAATTTCAAGTACAGAATTTCCTGAAGGTGGGGATACTATTTATAATGAAAGAACTGCGGTATTCCACAGGGGAAAAGTAGATGAAGAAATAAATACGTTGATGATTTTGATAGATGGATATATTGACAGACAGACAGACAGACAGCTGGATGTGACAGCCAAGGAAGTTGTCATAAGGGGAGGACAGCGGACATAATGACGACTTACTGGTTTCAAACGCTCCACAGTTGGCCAAGTCCTCGATTCCGCTGATGGTTTTCATCAATCGGGTCACTTTGAGGTTGACCTTGAACACGTGACCGTCGTTACTCCTCAGTCTGACCACCGGCTCCTTGGCCGCCTTGGGGTTTGGTCCCTTACTGCGCAATAGATAGATAGATAGAGAGAGAGAGTGCCTCAGAACTATGTGACGTGTTCTGTTAAACACTGAACTGGTCTCTCAAGGATTGCCGTGTCCCCAGTATCTGGCACCCCCCCCCCCCCCCCCACTTCACTATCTGTCCCCAGTATCTGGCAACCCCCCCCCCCCTTCACTATCTGTCCCCAGTATCTGGCACCCCCCCCTCCCCCCCCACTTCACTATCTGTCCCCAGTATCTGGCACCCCCCCCCCCTTCACTATCTGTCCCCAGTATCTGGCACCCCCCCCCCCTTCACTATCTGTCCCCAGTATCTGGCACCCCCCCCCCCTTCACTATCTGTCCCCAGTATCTGGCAACCCCCTCCCCCCCCACTTCACTATCTGTCCCCAGTATCTGG
This sequence comes from Babylonia areolata, assembly GCF_041734735.1. Classification (NCBI taxonomy): domain Eukaryota; kingdom Metazoa; phylum Mollusca; class Gastropoda; order Neogastropoda; family Buccinidae; genus Babylonia; species Babylonia areolata. Next base: position 44,851,402 of record NC_134885.1, on the reverse strand, counting down.
CACCCCCCCCCTTCACTATCTGTCCCCAGTATCTGGCAACCCCCCCCTTCCCCCCCACTTCACTATCTGTCCCCAGTATCTGGCAACCCCTTCCCCCCCTTCACTATCTGTCCCCAGTATCTGGCCCCCCCTCCCCCCCTTCACTATCTGTCCCCAGTATCTGGCCCCCCCTCCCCCCCTTCACTATCTGTCCCCAGTATCTGGCACCCCCCCCCCCCCCTTCACTATCTGTCCCCAGTATCTGCCCCCCCCCCCCCCTTCACTATCTGTCCCCAGTATCTGCCCCCACCCACTTCACTATCTGTCCCCGGTATCTGGCAACCTCCCCCCCCCTTCACTATCTGTCCCCAGTATCTGGCAACCCCCCCCCCCCACTTCACTATCTGTCCCCAGTATCTGGCACCCCCCCCCCTTCACTATCTGTCCCCAGTATCTGGCAACCCCCCCCCCCACCCCTTCACTATCTGTCCCCAGTATCTGGCAAACCCCCCCCCCCACTTCACTATCTGTCCCCAGTATCTGGCAACCCTCCCCACCCGCCACCCCCCACACACACTTCACTATCTGTCCCCGGTATCTGGCAAACCCCCCGCCCCATTTCACTATCTGTCCCAATTATCTGGCAAACCCCCCCCCGCCCCATTTCACTATCTGTCCCCAGTATGGCAACCCCCCCCCGCCCCATTTCACTATCTGTCCCCAGTATGGCAAACCCCCCGCCCCATTTCACTATCTGTCCCCAGTATGGCAAAAACCCCGCCCCATTTCACTATCTGTCCCCAGTATCTGGCAACCCCCCCGCCCCTTCACTATCTGTCCCCAGTATCTGGCCCCCCCTCCCCCCCTTCACTATCTGTCCCCAGTATCTGGCACCCCCCCCCCCCTTCACTATCTGTCCCCAGTATCTGCCCCCCCCCCCCTTCACTATCTGTCCCCAGTATCTGCCCCCACCCACTTCACTATCTGTCCCCGGTATCTGGCAACCTCCCCCCCCCTTCACTATCTGTCCCCAGTATCTGGCAACCCCCCCCCCCTTCACTATCTGTCCCCAGTATCTGGCAACCCCCCCCCACCCCTTCACTATCTGTCCCCAGTATCTGGCAACCCCCCCCCCCACTTCACTATCTGTCCCCAGTATCTGGCAACCCTCCCCACCCGCCACCCCCCACACACACTTCACTATCTGTCCCAATTATCTGGCAAACCCCCCCCCCCCCGCCCCATTTCACTATCTGTCCCCAGTATGGCAACCCCCCCCCCCCGCCCCATTTCACTATCTGTCCCCAGTATGGCAAACCCCCCGCCCCATTTCACTATCTGTCCCCAGTATGGCAAAAACCCCGCCCCATTTCACTATCTGTCCCCGGTATCTGGCAAACCCCCCGCCCCATTTCACTATCTGTCCCAATTATCTGGCAAACCCCCCCCCCCCCGCCCCATTTCACTATCTGTCCCCAGTATGGCAACCCCCCCCCCGCCCCATTTCACTATCTGTCCCCAGTATGGCAAACCCCCCGCCCCATTTCACTATCTGTCCCCAGTATGGCAAAAACCCCGCCCCATTTCACTATCTGTCCCCAGTATCTGGCAACCCCCCCGCCCCTTCACTATCTGTCCCCAGTATCTGGCCCCCCCTCCCCCCCTTCACTATCTGTCCCCAGTATCTGGCACCCCCCCCCCTTCACTATCTGTCCCCAGTATCTGCCCCCCCCCCCCCTTCACTATCTGTCCCCAGTATCTGCCCCCACCCACTTCACTATCTGTCCCCGGTATCTGGCAACCTCCCCCCCCCTTCACTATCTGTCCCCAGTATCTGGCAACCCCCCCCCCTTCACTATCTGTCCCCAGTATCTGGCAACCCCCCCCCCACCCCTTCACTATCTGTCCCCAGTATCTGGCAAACCCCCCCCCCACTTCACTATCTGTCCCCAGTATCTGGCAACCCTCCCCACCCGCCACCCCCCACACACACTTCACTATCTGTCCCCGGTATCTGGCAAACCCCCCGCCCCATTTCACTATCTGTCCCAATTATCTGGCAAACCCCCCCCCCGCCCCATTTCACTATCTGTCCCCAGTATGGCAACCCCCCCCCCCCCGCCCCATTTCACTATCTGTCCCCAGTATGGCAAAACCCCCGCCCCATTTCACTATCTGTCCCCAGTATGGCAAAAACCCCGCCCCATTTCACTATCTGTCCCCAGTATCTGGCAACCCCCCCGCCCCATTTCACTATCTGTCCTATTCCCAAGAAAAAGAAACCAGCTTCAGTAAATGATTACCTTTCTTTTGCCCTGTCTTCTAACATAATGTAATGCTTTGGATTATAAATAAGTAAATAAATAAAAAACATCATCAGTTATATCTGGCCAACCAACACCTTGATCCAAGTCAGTTTACTGGACTTAGATATTGATCCCAAGCTCATTCTTTGGGTATTTAGCTTTCTCTGCAAGATCTACCTCTGCTGGCACTCCCCAAGGTGTGCTGTCCGCTATCCTATTTGCACTTGCTAGGTACGTGCGTGCGTGTATGTGCGTGCGTTCATGTGTGTGTGTGTGTGTGTGTGTGTGTGTGTGTGTGTGTGTGTGTGAGAGAGAGAGAGAGAGAGAGAGAGAGAGAGAGAGAGAGAGAGAGAGAGAGAGAGAGAGAGAGAGAGAGAGAACCATGTGAAGGTGCGTGTATAACAGTTCGTAATTTGTTATATTTCCAATGTAAGCTATTTAATAATGTCAAGCTGAAAATATGACAGTATGCAGAATGAATGTGCAATATGTTAAGTGCAGTGTTAATATTAGCGTCTTTCAGAATTTTCAATTGTTGTTTACAATGTTTTAAGTCAATATGAGTGTTACTTTTATACGAATGTCTTGTATGTTTATTGTTGCTTTTCATCAAGTCATGTTCAATGTTCTTGTGTTGAGTTAAGTCATGTTCAATATTCTTGTGTTGTGTTAAGTCATGTTCAATGTTCTTGTGTTAAGTCATGTTCAATGTTCTTGTGCTAAGAGTTAAGTCATGTTCAATGTTCTTGTGTTGAGTTAAGCCATGTTCAGTGTTCTTGTGTTAAGTCATGTTCAATGTTCTTGTGTTGAGTTAAGCCATGTTCAGTGTTCTTGTGTTAAGTCATGTTCAATGTTCTTGTGTTGTGTTAAGCCATGTTCAATGTTCTTGTGTTGAGTTAAGCCATGTTCAATGTTCTTGTGTTGTGTTAAGCCATGTTCAATGTTCTTGTGTTGAGTTAAGCCATGTTCAGTGTTCTTGTGCTGAGAGTTAAGTCATGTTCAGTGTTCTTGTGCTGAGAGTTAAGCCATGTTCAATGTTCTTGTGCTGAGTTAAGCCATGTTCAATGTTCTTGTGCTGAGTTAAGCCATGTTCAGTGTTCTTGTGCTGAGAGTTAAGCCATGTTCAGTGTTCTTGTGCTGAGAGTTAAGTCATGTTCAGTGTTCTTGTGTTGAGTTAAGTCATGTTCAATGTTCTTGTGTTGAGTTAAGCCATGTTCAATGTTCTTGTGTTAAGTCATGTTCAGTGTTCTTGTGTTGAGTTAAGCCATGTTCAGTGTTCTTGTGTTGAGTTAAGCCATGTTCAGTGTTCTTGTGCTGAGAGTTAAGTCATGTTCAGTGTTCTTGTGTTGAGTTAAGCCATGTTCAGTGTTCTTGTGTTGAGTTAAGCCATGTTCAATGTTCTTGTGTTGAGTTAAGCCATGTTCAGTGTTCTTGTGTTGAGTTAAGCCATGTTCAGTGTTCTTGTGCTGAGAGTTAAGCCATGTTCAGTGTTCTTGTGCTGAGAGTTAAGCCATGTTCAGTGTTCTTGTGCTGAGAGTTAAGCCATGTTCAGTGTTCTTGTGCTGAGAGTTAAGTCATGTTCAATGTTCTTGTGTTGAGTTAAGCCATGTTCAATGTTCTTGTGTTGAGTTAAGCCATGTTCAGTGTTCTTGTGTTGAGTTAAGCCATGTTCAGTGTTCTTGTGCTGAGAGTTAAGCCATGTTCAGTGTTCTTGTGCTGAGAGTTAAGTCATGTTCAATGTTCTTGTGTTGAGTTAAGCCATGTTCAATGTTCTTGTGTTAAGTCATGTTCAATGTTCTTGTATTGTGTTAAGCCATGTTCAATGTTCTTGTGTTGAGTTAAGCCATGTTCAATGTTCTTGTGTTGAGTTAAGCCATGTTCAGTGTTCTTGTGTTGAGTTAAGTCATGTTCAGTGTTCTTGTGTTGAGTTAAGTCATGTTCAGTGTTCTTGTGTTGAGTTAAGCCATGTTCAGTGTTCTTGTGTTGAGTTAAGCCATGTTCAGTGTTCTTGTGTTGAGTTAAGCCATGTTCAGTGTTCTTGTGTTGAGTTAAGCCATGTTCAATGTTCTTGTGCTGAGAGTTAAGCCATGTTCAATGTTCTTGTGTTGAGTTAAGCCATGTTCAATGTTCTTGTGAACGGAATGAGCAGTGTTCACAACAAGGCGGGGACGTTCACTCCGTCAGTCAGAGGAGTGTATGGGAAGAAATGTGAATATTGCCATAAACTATATACATATGTAGGTAAACAAATAGATAAATCAATAGATAAATAGATTAATCAAAACGTGCACTCTAGAGGGAGGGAGTGGGGATCACAGGGGTGCAGGGCAGAAGGACATTCATTGACAAAGTGGAGGCTGTTCAAAGATCAATATTAGAACCGGTTCTCACATTTTACAGCTTAGTAGTGGATGAAAGCAAACGCGGGTAGCAACTGCTAAAACTCTTTCGTTGACTGCAAAGATTAAAATGTAAAATGTAAAAATGATTATCGAAATCCTTCAAAGACCACAATTGGTGGCTATTTGGATTCTCCCCGACGGAGAATGTATGCCCGATATGATTGCAATTTCGTTCCCTATGGATCCATGCACTAGACCTTGAGTGCTGGTCTGGACGCTAGTCACTTGGATGAGACGACTAATGGAGGATCTGCGTGTGATGGAGTCTCCCGTTGGACCGACGAATGAGTAGGCAGGCAGGCTTATCTGTCGGTGTGTGTCCTCATGTGGGAGAAGAGGCCGATTCTGGATGCGCAGCACTTCCCACAGGTGTTGCAATGGAAAGCGTCTCCAAAAGTTGAGCCCTGCTTCCTTCGCTCACGCTTCTCCATAATGGCCAGCGTTTGGATGTTGAAGGGCTAGCTCGTCGTTCCGACATTAGCCTGGTTGCCTGACCAGCACAGTGACTTTTTTTTAGTGAGGAGTTGTGCAGCCCCTTCCCCACTCTCTCGACTACCGACGCTCAGAGTCCCACAGGTGCAGATACTGCCACGTGTAGGACGGCCTCGGCAGGTGCAGGTTTTTTCTTCGGAGTTCCGTCTCCTAGGACTTCCAGCCAAGGATAATAGCTCCCCTACCCTTTGGTCATCTTACGCCTTCACAGCCCCTGGGAAAGGTTTCCTCCTCCGCCTGGATCCGCGTGTAAAACGCACTTAACGCACGTAAAAGAAATCACGGTAATGAAAAGCTTCACCCTGTCAAAATTCCATAGAAACCTGGACCCCCGACAGGAAAGCACCGACTCTTGCAGACAGAACGAAGGAAAAGGCTGGCACTGTACTGTTAGGATGCGATCTCCCTGAGGAGAGCAGCCCCAATTTCACACAGAGAAATTTGTTGTTGCGACAAAAAAGTGACACAATGCAATATGATATGATGCAAAACAATGCACTACCTGTTCACCCAGAGACCCCCCACCACTCCCTCGCTTGCCTCATCTCCCTGATTTAACCCCTATGAGAACCTCTGTCCGGCAAACATTCAGGTCAACCGAGACTCTCTCTCTCTCTCCTCTGTGTGTGTGTGTGTGTGTGTGTGTGTGTGTGTGTGTGTGTGTGTGTGTGTGTGTGTGTGTGTGTTACTTGTAAGCATGTTATGCAAATCAGACTTAGTATTCACTTGGTATGTGAATGGAACATCTCTTTACATCTTTAGAAAATAAGCTTCACTTTCATCAACCCTTGGTAGAAAGGATACACAGTGAAACCGTCTGTGCCGGCTGTCTCCTAGCACCCCTACCCACTCTGTAGAGACAGACAGACAGACAGACAAAGACAGACAGACAGACACACACAGAGGAGGAGGAGGAGGAGGCAGAGGAGAGAAAGACAGACAGACAAGACGACGACGACGAAGAAACAGGAGGAGGAGGAGGGAGAGGGAGAGAGAGGTGGGGAGAGAGAGAGAGAGAGAGAGAGGGGGGGGGGGCAGATAGGTGCCAGAATGTGCGTGCAATGAAGTTTGTAGCGATTTACATTTCGGGTTATCAAATATATGTATATGTGATCATTCTGTTTAAAATGAAAGCACATTACAGCGTGTTCTGTTCGTGTGTTCGAAATATGTGCATTGATTCTTATGTTTTGACAAAGATAATATTACCTGCAATGTGTAGAGCAGATGTGTAAAACGGTGTATGCAATACTTCAACATTCGTATCTTTGTCATATAATTTATATATCTCTTCTTATGATCATGTTTCCATATCGAGAACGTATTTTATGTTGTGATACTGCAACAGGCCTAATTTTCTTTACTTTGAGATACTTAACTTACCCCCCTGCCCTCCATATGTACTGATTTCATATTTACTTAACTTACCCCCCTGCCCTCCATATGTACTGATTTCATATTTACTTAACTTACCCCCCTCCCCTCCATATATACTGATTTCATATTTACTTAACTTACCCCTCCCCTCCATATATACTGATTTCATATTTACTTAACTTACCCCTCCCCTCCATATATACTGGATTTCAAATTTACTTAACTTACCCCCTCCCATCCATAAATACTGGATTTCAAATTTACTTAACTTACCCCTCCCATCCATAAATACTGGATTTCAAATTTACTTAACTTACCCCCCTCCCATCCATATATACTGGATTTCAAATTTACTTAACTTACCCCTCCCATCCATATATACTGGATTTCAAATTTACTTAACTTACCCCCCTCCCATCCATATATACTGGATTTCAAATTTACTTAATTTACCCCCCTCCCATCCATATATACTGGATTTCATATTTACTTAACTTACCCCCCCTCCCATCCATATATACTGGATTTCATATTTACTTAACTTACCCCCCTCCCATCCATATATACTGGATTTCAAATTTACTGAACAAGGAAAAGAGTCATGAAACAGGTGACTGTTCAATCAAAAGAAAAGGGAAATATATCATAACGATTGGAGACAATTCTTTCTGCGTTTCATCAGATGAGGGGGCACTGAAAGGAACTCAACCCGTCTCCCAGTTGGTGACGTGCAGGACGGGTCACAGTGAATATATCTCCGTGTTCCCAATGTAGGATTCATAGGGCCACGAATATCTGGTGACCAGTACGATACCACCAGTGCGATCTGTGATCATGTAAGAAACACGAGAACATTTCCAGGCAGCAGATGCCAGACAGAGCAGTACAACAGTCATTCTTTGTCAGTACAGCAAGAGACTGGAACCACCCGGAAGAAAACATCGTGAGGGCACCAACTCTCGAGAGCTTTAAAAGACTGATAACAGTGAACCTGCTAAGCTGCGCACACCCCCACCCGTCGCGATAATGCCATAATCTTGGCGATGTAATCCTACAGATACAGATATAGGATACGAGAGCATGTCTCCTCAGTTTCAGTTTCAGTTTCAGTAGCTCAAGGAGGCGTCACTGCGTTCGGACAAATCCATATACGCTACACCACATCTGCCAAGCAGATGCCTGACCAGCAGCGTAACCCAACACGCTTAGCTCCTCAGCGTACACCAAAGTCAGTGGCGGAAAGAGTTCCATAATCTCCCCTCACTCTGTGTGTAGAAACTTCTTTCGACAATATCCACATTTCTTCACCTCCGTTCCTCTTGGTGTGAATACTGCTCATCCCGTCTTGAGCAAAATTGTAGATATATTGCCCTTCTTTCGTTCAGATGAGGGGGCGGGGGAGGGGAGAGGGCTGTCAACAATAAAAGTTTCCCCACAATGCAAAACCAAAAACTCCAGTCTACGAATCTTCACCACACCCATCTTGTCTTATTATTCGACTGGGAAATCAAGAACGCGGAAGGGGAAGGGGGAGGTGAGTAGGGAGGAGGAGAGGGATGGGGGAGGCAGGAATGTGAGGGGGGCGGGGGGGCAAGAGGACAGGAGGGCGAACAAAGAAACTGGTTTGCTTTTTCCTCTTGGTGAAAAGCAGAAATGTCCAAAGAGGACGGAAGGGGGTGGAAGGAGAGGGGTAACAGAGAAAGACAGAGAAAGGTGCTGTACAGTGTTCTCTATCATCATCATCATCATCATCATCATCATCATCCTCAACAACAACAACATCCTCACTGATTACCTCATTTTGTTGTGCAGGGTGTCTCGCAAGTCAGTCAGTACAATACCAGTCTTCCTCCAACGCCAAAGCTGTTGCTGTCAGCTTGCTGTGCTGTGCTGGGCCATTCAATCCACTGGTGAGGAGAGACAGTTGTCAGCTGCACGAACAGAGGGGAGCTGAGCGGCACGAAGCGAGCTGTCCTGTGCATCACGTTTGTCATTCCTCGTCACGTACAGCACGTGCCCCGACCTGTGAGTGTGTCAAGGCTTCCCTGCTGGTCCTGTCTTGTTTCCAGCACAATGTGTTCAGTCATGAGGGTCTCTGTTTGTCTGTTTTACTGTCGGTCTGTGTGTCTGTCAATACAATAATATGCATTGCAATACAATACAAAGCAATACAATCCAATACAATACATCTCTATCAAGCAGATTGGAAACAACATTGCAGCTACTTACGCCGTGTAAAGCGGAGGGGTGAGGGGGCGGGGGGGGGGGGGGGGTGGTATGGGCGGCGCGTGTGTGTGTATGTGTGTGTGTGTGTGTGTGTGTGTGTGCCGTGGAAGCTGCGATACGTAGCCTAGGAATGAGTGTGTGGGGGAGGGGGTGCAGGATAATTTGGGAGATGGTGTGTGTGTGTGTGTGTGTGTTTCTGTATGTTTTACATTTATTTGCTTATTTGTTTATTTATAATAATTATTCTTTTTATTTTATTTTTCATTTATCATTATTATTGTTATTATTTCTATTATTATCTTTTTCCCCTTTTCCTCAGTTTATTTATTTATCTATTTATTTATGCATTTATTTATTCATACATTTATTTCCTCATTTTTTTTCTTTTTCTTTTTGAATATTCACTTATACCTTTTTCTTCTCAAGGCCTGACTAAGCGCGTTGGGGTACGCTGCTGGTCAGGCATCTGCTTAGCAGATGTGGTGTAGCGTACTTGGATTTGTCCGAATGCAGTGACGCCTCCTTGAGCTACTGATACTGATGACATTCAGCTATAATCTTTGTGTTAATGTGTATGTATGCGCGCCAGTATGCAGTATCAGTATCAGTATCAGCAGTTCAAGGAGGCGTCGCTGCGTTCGGTCAAATCCATATACACTACACCACATCTGCCAAGCAGATGCCTGACCAGCAGCTTAACCCAACAAGCTTAGTCAGGCCTTGAGAAAATAAATAAACAAATAAATAAATAAATAAAAATAATAATAAAATAAAATAAATAAAATACAAAATAACAAAAATTAAAATAAATAAATAGATAAAATAAAATAAAATAATTTAAAAAAAAATTAAATTAAATTAAAAATTAAAAGAATAAAATAAATATTTTGTGTTTTTTTTAAATAAAAGATAAATACATAAAAATACTACTACTGCTAATGATAATAATATTTAAAAGGCGCAAAATCTTGATAAAGTCAACTCTAGACGCGTGTATGCTTTAGTGCGGAGATAGTGGTAAATCATAACGTGAGGGTGTGAGGGATTTGAGTTGTGTGTGTGTGTGTGTGTGTGTGTGATGTAATATCATAGACTTTGAATATGCTTTATGTGTTTTTTGTGTTAAAGTATTGTTGTTGTTGCTGCTGATATTGTTGTTGTTGCTGCTGCTGTTATTGTTGTGGTGGTAACTATGATTATTATTATCATTATTTCTTTCTTAAGCATGTCATGTGTGAATGATGTTTATTGTTGTTGTGGTAACTATGATCATTTTCGTAAGCATGTCATGTGTGAATGATGTTGTAACAACATCAACATTATTAGTACTACTAATAATAATGATAGGAACAGTGATCATCATTGTTATTGTTATTATTGTCATTACTGTTGTTATTAACATAATTGTTGATATTATTGTTAGTACTGTTAGAAAGGGAACAGTGTGACCGAGAGAGGCAGGGAAAAGTACGGCCAGTTATTTGCTCCTGATTTTCGCACTGGCACTTTTGCCACTGGGGGCTTTCAGCAAAGTTTGTCAGGCAGTGGACACAGTGTCAGGGGCAGCCACCACTTGACAAATACTCCGTGTGAGGCGTGCTTTGGGACAATGTGAATGTCGGCAAGTCAACAGAGGGTTCTGAAGTGAACAGGTAATGCGCACATGTAATGCCCTTTGGTTTCTTTGAGTGTGTTGGATTTTTGTGTGTGAACTTTTTTTTTGCAACCACAAAAGTAAGCATCACTGTTCAGGTCTGACGAGTGGTGAGAAAACAGGTTGCGGTGGATGTCTTTTGGGGGGAGGGAGAAAACAGGTTGCGGTGGATGTCTTTTGGGGGGAGGGAGAAAACAGGTTGTGGTGGATGTCTTGTTGGGGGGGAGGGAGAAAACAGGTTGCAGTGGATGTCTTGTTGGGGGGGAGGGAGAAAACAGGTTGGGTGGATGTCTTGTTGGGGGGAGGGAGAAAACAGGTTGCGGTGGATGTCTTGTTGGGGGGAAGGGAGAAAACAGGTTGGGTGGATGTCTTGTTGGGGGGAGGGAGAAAACAGGTTGCGGTGGATGTCTTGTTGGGGGGGAGGGAGAAAACAGGTTGCGGTGGATGTCTTGTTGGGGGGGAGGGAGAAAACAGGTTGGGGTGGATGTCTTGTTGGGGGGAGGGAGAAAACAGGTTGCGGTGGATGTCTTGTTGGGGGGAGGGAGAAAACAGGTTGCGGTGGATGTCTTGTTGGGGGAGGGAGAAAACAGGTTGCGGTGGATGTCTTGTTGGGGGAGGGAGAAAACGGGGAAAGGGGGGAGGTTCATTTTGCGAAAGGGTATTGAACCAGTTTGAAAGCCTTCCAGCTATAGTGCTGACATGAAAAATGCTTTTCTTTCTCGTGGTAAAAAACAAAACAAAAAACAACCAAAAAACAAAACAAAACGAGAAAGAACGCGGTATTGTCCACTCATTTGTCATTTACCCGCCGTTAGTTTTCTTTCGTCATCGGCTGCCGCTGGCTTCATCCCTTTCTTTGTGTTCCGTCTCACGTGCGCGTTGTTTTCCGAACACCCTCTCCCCCTCACCCCCGGCCCTCCCCTCCCCCGACCCCCCGTTTGGGGCCAAACTGGTTATGTCTCGGTCTCTCATTAGATATATCAATCTATAAAACAGCCTCCCTACTCTTCTTTGCAGTCCATGTGCATCAAATAATCACAATTTTCTACGTTCACTGCTTATTTTGTTATCTGCGGCTTTTTTTCTTTTGCTTTTTTTTCTTTCTTTTTTTTACTGATCGGGAAAGCTAACACAGACACAGAAATGTTCCCGTTTCGCTTATTGCCTGTTAAAAACCCAGCTGTAGAGTTGTTGAAGAGTTTGGGCAGTACGTTGTGAAAACCCAGCTGTAGAGTTGTTGAAGAGTTTGGGCAGTACGTTGTGAAAACCCTGCTGTAGAGGTGTTGAAGTGTTTGGGCATTACGTTGTGAAACGAACAATCTACCGTTGTGGAGGCAGCTTCTTTCTGATGGTGACCGGAACTGCTCGCACTGACCACAATAAGTGTGGCACAAATCAATAGGTTGACGGAGCTTTTAAGCGGTATTGACGTAGTAAATCAGTAGGCCTGGAGAGTCAAACGCCAAGATATCCAAACTTGAAAGTTGGACATTGGTGGGATTTGTTTTATGTATCTACTTATTTACCTTTTTTTCCTTGCTTAGATGTTGATATTTTCTCTTGAACATTATTTCCACCATTACAGTTACAATCTATACAACATATCGATACCACAGAATGACAACTGGCCACACACTTGGCACTAGGAATGTATGTGCAGTGTGGTCAAGGACTGCAAGAAAGTATTTCTTACTTTCAGTCTAACAAAAAACAAGCAAACAAACAAACACGAAACTCAAAAGCAAATAAATAAACAAAACCAAGCAAACAAACATGAAACTCATTAGCAAACATAAGTAAACAACAACAACAACAACAACAACAACAAAAGCTCACCACAAAACAAACGTGGAATAACGCACAGAACACGACACGTGGAGTCTTCACTCACGACCCGTGGTGACAGTCGGTGTCTTGAGTCACAGCTGTAATGGATCAGTGACGTATTGACCACAGGGGTAACTCTGTTTGTTTGTTTTTTAACATTTGTAGTAAAGGACGTTTGTCATTTTACATGTATTCCACTGATGGCGTGTTTGCTTGTTTGTTTTGGGTTGTTTTTGTTTTGTTTTTGTTTTTCTTTTGTTTTGTTTGGGGAGGGGGGGGGGGGGGGGGGGGGGGGATTTGCATTTCCATAGATTGACATCAGAGGTATGGTTAGCCCCCCCTGAGCTACAGATTAGTCTGATGTTCTTCATGTCTGGCAAATCACTGGTAAAGAACAAAAAAGAAACATCGGTCAAGGACGAACAAGTCTTCTTTATTCCTTTCTTTTCTGGATCCGACAGCAAATCGACAGCACGGGGGAGATCCCGAAGTGACACACAACACATTCACCAACAGGGAAGAGATCCCGAAGTGACACACAACACATTCACCAACAGGAGAGATCCCGAAGTGACACACAACACATTCACCAACAGGAGAGGGAGATCCCGAAATGACACACAACACATTCACCAACAGGAGAGATCCCAAAGTGACACACAACACATTCATCAACAGGAGAGATCCCGAAGTGACACACAACACATTCACCAACAGGGGAGAGATCCCGAAGTGACACACAACACATTCACCAACAGGAGAGATCCCAAAGTGACACACAACACATTCACCAACAGGGGAGAGATCCCAAAGTGACACACAACACATTCACCAACAGGGGAGAGATCCCGAAGTGACACACAACACATTCACCAACAGGAGAGATCCCGAAGTGACACACAACACATTCACCAACAGGAGAGATCCCGAAGTGACACACAACACATTCACCAACAGGAGAGATCCCGAAGTGACACACAACACATTCACCAACAGGGGAGAGATCCCGAAGTGACACACAACACATTCACCAACAGGGGAGAGATCCCGAAGTGACACACAACACATTCACCAACAGGGGAGAGATCCCAAAGTGACACACAACACATTCACCAACAGGAGAGATCCCGAAGTGACACACAACACATTCACCAACAGGGGAGAGATCCCGAAGTGACACACAACACATTCACCAACAGGAGAGATCCCAAAGTGACACACAACACATTCACCAACAGGAGAGATCCCGAAGTGACACACAACACATTCACCAACAGGTGAGATCCCGAAGTGACACACAACACATTCACCAACAGGGGAGAGATCCCGAAGTGACACACAACACATTCACCAACAGGTGAGATCCCGAAGTGACACACAACACATTCACCAACAGGGGAGAGATCCCGAAGTGACACACAACACATTCACCAACAGGATCATGCTCCAACTGGCTACCTATTCTTCAAGATTTGTGACATTGTAACATACAACAAAATAAATAGATCAATAAATAAATAGGTGAATATATAAAATGAAATGAAATTAGAAAAAATATGAGTATGAAAATATGATATAAAGATATAATTATGAACATTTCCATTTTTCAAAGCAGCATGGACGCACGTGCGTAATGAGAAGCCCAGGTGAACATTCCTTGATGTCCGGACGGAATGAGTTCTGTGCCGCTGCTGATGTCTGGTCAAAGCAGAGTTACTGCCCCTTTCCCACACCCTCCATCCTCCCCCGCCACTTGGGAATTATTCTGTGTGCTCGCGATGTTTGCATCTGTTCCAGCCTTCATTGCTGAATGATCACCATGCCAGACAAATGGCCACGTCTGCTGTTGTTTGCAGCGGCTTCCGTCTTTGAACGTGGAAGCGTGATAAATCATGGCCACGTCCTTGTTACGTCACACAGAAGGGACGTTGTCTGTGCCGGTGATGTACATCATTTTCCAGCCAGCTTCACCAGCCATCAAAGGCCATGCTGAAGAATATATCATGGTCTGGCCAAATGAAGAGTTAAAGGACATGCCTCTGTTGGCAGGAATAGTTCCAATAGGATTTCAACATGCCGTTTTCATTATCCAGAGTCCTTGGCCCGCGGAAGATAAGAAGCGACGAGTCAGTTGTTGTTGTCTCGTTCGTCATTTATCAGATGGATTCCCCCGTCCCCTCGACGAAGGCGGCAGTACGTCGCAGGTCCTCAAGTCCTCCGTAGAGCTTCCGGGCCGCTGGGACTGGGTCGGGCCAGGTTTTCTCTCGGAGCGCTTGGTGGAGTGGGCAGGACTGCAGCAGATGTTCTGTTGTCTGGCTGCCTGTTCTGCAGGGGCACTGCTCTGTGTTGCCGATACGGAGTTTCGTGTATAGGTGGTGTTTCAGGCGGTTGTGGCCTGTCCTGAGCCTGAAAATGGCTACCTGCTCTCGATTATTCAGCAGGTAGTACGGGTCTGCTCTGTTGTGGCGTGGATGCTGCTGCTTCCACTCGTTCTGCAGCTTGGCCTTAATGATGGTCCTGGATTCAGAGTAGCTGATAGATCTGTCCATCTGCTCTTTTGTAGTGCCTTCCTTTGCCAGGGAGTCAGCAGTCTCGTTGCCAAACACGTTGCAGTGGGAGGGAATCCACTGCAGGGTGACTGTGTGACTTGTGCAGAGAGAGGTGAGAGAGGAGGACAGATCGTTGAGTTCTGGATCTCTGTTGGACCAAAGGGCCTGCAAGATGGACAGGGCGTCGGTCAGGAAGACAACGTTGTGGCTGGCGTAGGGGCTAACCTCGATGTGGGCTGCTGCTGTTTTCAAGGCTTCTGCTTCGGCTCTGTAACTGGTGGAGTACAGGCCGGTAGCGAGGCAGATCTTTTCTCCTCTGCCTCCTGGATACTGAACATAGACTTCTGCCCCTCTGTTCCGAATGGCATCTGTCAGTGTAGACATGAGTCTAGAACTCTTTGGGGATCTGGGTGTGGAGGTGTTCAAGGGTGAGGGACTTTCTTTCAGGGCCGCTTTGGTAATCTTTGGGGCCAACACCAGGGATGCTGCACTGGATGAGGGGAGGGGTTCCTTCGCTCCAGGCAGGGACGGCAAGACACCGGGGTATCACTTTGGGGGCATGGTCAAGGATGTTGCTGTTCTAGGATCCTGCTCTGGTGTATGAAGCTCCCTCTCTTCAGCCGTCCTTTTGTTGGCTGGGACAGTCTGTCCTTCATGTGGTGGCCTTGCAACCTCTTGAACTTGGCAGCCTGGTTCAGGAGTTTGGCGTCTCTGCGGTCCTCAAGGGGCTGGAGCTCTGTGATGGTTTCAAGCTCCTGAATTGGTGTAGACCTCATGGCCCCTGTGATGATACGGTTAGCTTGATTCTGAACCTTGCTGATCCATTCAAAGTTGGACTTGGCTGTAGTGCCCCATGCAGTCATGCCATACTCCAGCACTGGCCTGACTCTACCAGTGTACAGCCTCCTGAGGGTCATGTTGTCTGTGCCCCATGTTGTTCCTGCCAGCTTCTTCATGAGGGTAAGTTGTACTTTTGCTCTTGATTCTGCTTTCTCTACTTGCTTCTTCCACGTCAGGCGTTTGTCAAAAGTGACTCCCAGGTACGTGGGGTTGTTCTCAGCAAGCAGCGTTTGTCCATTGATGCACAGGTTGGCCTTCTGTTCTTTGGGTGAGAGGCTGAAAACAGTGTAAGTGGTCATTTTGGCATTAATTGTCACCAGCCACTGTTTTGTCCAGCTTTCGAGAACATTCAGCACCTGCTGTAATCTGTAGTTGGCAGTTGTGAGGTGTTCTTCCGAGCACTATAAGACAAGATCATCTGCATAGATGGCTCCCTGGACTTTGCGTGGTATATCTTTGATGATGTCGTTGATAAATACGAGGTATAGTGTAGGGCTGAGGACACCTCCTTGAGGAACTTCTCTCAGTTTCTTCTTCTGACTGTATGCTCCACTGACAGCGACTCGGGCCTTTCTGTTGTTCAGGTACTGCGAGATCCACTGGTACATACAGCCAGTCACACCACTCTTCTGGAGCTTCCTCCGGAGGCCATCCTTCCAGACTTTGTCGTATGCCTTTTCCATGTCTGTCCACACCGTCAGTGTATGCTGTTTGTCCTGGAAGCCATCCTCGATCTTCTGGGCTATGTAGGTCACTTGGTCCTCAGTGGAATGATGTTTGAAAGGCCTGTCCTTATATTCAGGTTGGTCTTGGTCATCCTGATGATTCTTTATTTCATCATAGACTTGTTGTTTTCTGTCCTCTGACACAGTGATGTTACTGATCTGCTCATAGCTGTCTATGAAGCAGTTTGCTGCCTCTCTCCCTGTCACCATCTCCTGGTCTTTTTGAAGCGTGACAGGCGCTGACCTTGTCTCTTCGTTGTTCATGGCTTTGGTGAGTTTCCAGTGTTTGTTGCCATCTCTGTCAAGGTTCAGCTTTTCTGTTTTCTCCATCCAGCTTGTTCTTACAGCTTGGATGTAGGTCTTTCTGTATTTGGCAGTGCAGGCTTTGAGACTAATGTTGTCTTCTTTTGTTGGGTTGTTTTCAACCTCCTCTCTAGTCCTTGTCACTTCATCTTCAAGTTCCTGCAGCTCTTCTGTCCAACATGGCCTGTAGTTCTTGCGAGCGCCACGTGGAATTGCCTTTGAGGCTGCTTTCAGGATGGCTTGGTTGAAGTTTTTGGTGGCTCTGTTGATGTTGTAATCGTCCATTTTGATAGTCTTGCAGTACTCGTCAGAGAGGTCCGTGAACATTTCCCAATCTGCCTTCTTGTAATTCAATCTGGGAAAGGACTTGGCATTGCTTGGTGTATACTGCAAATTGATGGCCAGTAGTACTGGTCTGTGGTCGCTGCCTGCCAACTATCTTTATACCTTCCTGTTGGTTTTTTTGGCAAGGTCTTCAGTGGCAAAGGTAAGATCTGGGGTGGTCGTGGTGAGCCATCAGCGAGAGAAGAAGGTTGGTGGGTCTTCTGGATCATTCAGCAGAAGCAGATTGCTCTCTATCTGCCAGTCCTCCACTTCGTCTCCTCTTCGGTCATTCTCACTGTAACCCCAACAGGTTGAGTGGCTGTTAAAGTTACCTACTACCAAGCAGTTCTCTGATAGTATGTCCATTCTCTGTAAAGAGAGCTCTTTGTCTTGATGGCAGTACACATTGAAGATGGTGATGACAGTCTTGTCCACTGTAATCTTGATTGCGTGGATTTCAGCTTCCTGATTTGTATCCACTGTAAATTCCGAGGCTGATATACTGTTTTTGACGAGTATCTGCACTCCTCCTTTTGATCTTCCTTCTCTGTCCATCTTGAAGGTTTGGTAACCTCTGACTCTGAACCTGTGGTTGGATTTCAGGTGTGTCTCCTGGATACAGGCCACATCAATGTTTTTTGCATACAGTCTTTCAGCAAGTGGAATCTTTTTGTGGTAGACGCCCTCTGCATTCCACTGGAGAATGTTGAGTGGTCTAGGGGTTTCTCCAGGGTCAGATGTTTTTCGGCCATTTGTAGTTTTCCTCCGCCTCCGAAGCCTGGCTCCTCACAACGGGACGGGTGACCACCAGTAGAATGGGGTGGCGCCTTTTGAGGCACAGGGCCCGGCACTCTACCAGCCTGGCTCCTCACAACGGGACGGGTGACCACCAGCAGCATGGGGTGGGCCCTTTTGAGGCACACGGCCCGGCACTCTACCAGCCTGGCTCCTCACAACGGGACGGGGTGACCACCAGTAGAATCGGGTGGGCCCTTTTGAGGCACAGGGCCCGGCACTCTACTAGCCCGGCGGGAATCCACTGGTAGAGCACCACCTCGAAAAGATTTGAGGTTTTCCATCCATGACGTAAATGTGTTGTACTGCCGTTACGCGCCAGGGGCCCAGTACATCCGTCTTCGGCGTTGGTTTTCTTGTCCGAGTTTCCCTCTCGTAGGTGACTTGCCGACCAAGGCTTAAGAGCATCCCCTACCCTGGTTTGTTTCTCCGAGATTTTCCTTCCCCGGGGCTAGAGGTTTTTATGCGCCTCTTACTCGCATGATGAACCCGTGATAGGACACATGGGGAATTTGATCTGGTGTAACAGTGCCACCTGTTACCCCGCCCCGTCCAGGTAGGAACATCGCCATTTGGTCCGGGACTCCTTATTCAACCAGGCAAGCCTGACTTGTATCGCAGCTAACCCTCATATCTGAGGGCCGTTCCCCTCTCCGCCACCTGGGGACCCGCCGGGTTGGGGACAGTTGCCCCGCCCGGGACGAGTCAGTTGGTTGGCGCGTGATGGGCGGTGTGAACGTTGGGTCTGTAAGGTCTGTGTGCCGTCAGACTGACAGAGGTCCCACACAAGGTCTGTGTGCCATCAGACTGACAGAGGTCCCACACAAGGTCTGTGTGCCATCAGACTGACAGAGGTCCCACACGAGGTCTGTGTGCCGTCAGACTGACAGAGGTCCCACACGAGGTCTGTGTGCCGTCAGACTGACAGAGGTCCCACACGAGGTCTGTGTGTCGTCAGACTGACAGAGGTCCCACACGAGGTCTCTGATCGCCTCGCACCCTTCAGGATCCCAGGGCCAACAGTGGGATCCTTGACACAGCAGGTGCCCGTGCCTCGTGAAGTATGACCTCGGCGTGAACTTTCAATGCAGGGTGGAGTCACTGACTGACTGAGACACGTGGGAATACGGTACCTTGGAAGGAACAGTGTTTTATCTTCATGATCAAGGTCTGTCCATTCTGTTCAGATGGACTGGTTGTGGGTTGTTGTTTTTTCTGATATGGCTGAATAACGATGAACCAAACACATCCCCCACTCTGTTGATCCGTTTTCAGGACACAGAAAACGTTCCTGTGACGAATCTAGTGTCGGCTAAAATCTGAATTCTTTAACGACTGTTTCAGTTTCACTTTCTAAAGGCGTCACTGCACTCAGACAAATCTCTATACACTGTATCATATCTGGTAGGCTGATAGCTGACAGCAGCACAACTCAACATGCCTGGCAAGTCTTGAGTGCATGCATTTATATTTGTCTTCCTCTCAGAGTGGAATTTTTTCACATAATCTATAATGGCTTTCTTTTACAGAAATGGGCCAGAGGGCGTGCTGCACATGGACCTCGGTGCATCGTCTCATCCCATGACAAGACGCTCAGTCTGTTTTTCCAGCAAACGTGGGAGAAAGGGCGACAGCCAGATTCGAACCCGGATGCTCAAGGACACTGCATTAGCAGATAAGCGCCTTGAGTAACTGGCGTTTGTTGCATTGTTTTTATTTAAAGAGTGCGCGCGCGCGCGCGCGCGCGCGTGTGTGTGTGTGTGTGTGTGTGTGTGTGTGTGCCTGTGTGTGTGTGTTTGTGTGTGTGTGTGTGTGTGTGTTTGTGTGTGTGCCTCTGTGTGTGTGTGTGTGTGTGTGTGTGTGTGTGTGTGTGTGCCTCTGTGCCTCTGTGTGTGTGTGCCTCTGTGTGTGTGTCTCTGTGTGTGTGTGTGTGTGTGTGTGTGTGTGTGACTCTCGTTCACTGCTTTCCTTTCTTCCTGGCTCCCTTCAAGCCCACCCACGCCCTTCCCACCACCCTTTTCCCTCACCACACCACACACCACCCTTTTCTCTCACCACGCCACACACCACCCTTTTCTCTCACCACGCCACACACCACCCTTTTCCCTCACCACACCACACACCACCCTTTTCTCTCACCACGCCACACACCACCCTTTTCTCTCACCACGCCACACACCACCCTTTTCCCTCACCACGCCACACACCACCCTTTTCTCTCACCACTACCACACACCACCCTTTTCTCGTCACCACGCCACACACCACCCTTTTCCCTCACCACGCCACACACCACCCTTTTCTCTCACCACGCCACACACCACCCTTTTCTCTCACCACGCCACACACACCACCCGTTTCTCTCACCACGCCACACACCACCCTTTTCCCTCACCACGCCACACACCACCCTTTTCTCTCACCACGCCACACACCACCCTTTTCTCTCACCACGCCACACACCACCCTTTTCCCTCACCACGCCACACACCACCCTTTTCTCTCACCACGCCACACACCCGTTTCTCTCACCACGCCACACACCACCCTTTTCCCTCACCACACCACACACCACCCTTTTCCCTCACCACACCACACACCACACACCACCCTTTTCTCTCACCACACCACACACCACACACCACCCTTTTCCCTCACCACACCACACACCACACACCACCCTTTTCTCTCACCACGCCACACACCACCCTTTTCTCTCACCACGCCACACGCCACCCTTTTCCCTCACCACGCCACACACCACCCGTTTCTCTCACCACGCCACACACCACCCGTTTCTCTCACCACGCCACACACCCTTTTCCCTCACCACGCCATACACCACCCTTTTCTGTCACCACGCAACACAACACCCGTTTCTGTCACCACGCCACACACCACCCTTTTCTCTCACCACGCCACACACCACACACCACCCGTTTCTCTCACCACGCCACACGCCACACACCACCCTTTTCCCTCACCACGCCACACACCACCCTTTTCCCTCACCACGCCACACACCACACACCACCCGTTTCTCTCACCACGCCACACACCACCCTTTTCCCTCACCACGCCACACACCACACACCACCCTTTTCCCTCACCACGCCACACACCACCCTTTTCTCTCACCACGCCACACACCACCCTTTTCCCTCACCACGCCACACACCACCTCCACTTGTCCACACATTCAGCTTCACCCACGGGCAGTGCATGCTGCTTTGTCTCTTACCATTGTCTGTCCTTTCCAAAGACTGCATTGCTGCATGCAGGCAGCGCATCGAATGATCGTTTGTTTTCCTGTCTTTGTTGTTACGCCTGTCTGAGGTGAGACAATGGGAGATGATGGGAAACGTTCATGTGTGTTGGTGTGTGTCTGAGAGAGAGAGAGAGAGAGAGAGAGAGAGAGAGAGAGAGAGAGAGAGAGAAATGTTTAATTGAGGGTAGAATGGATAAGCTGGAAGTTTCTTTACACCATGCCCTCACACACGCATGCACACACATACACACAATATGATGAATAAATAAATGACATAGAACAAACTAAATAGATAATAATTGATACATAAACGGATAAATCAAATACTACAATTACGGAAATATGAAAATCATACAGAACATTGCCACATGAAAATCTTCAAACACACACATGTGTGTGCACACATCGGCATCACACACATGTACTCGAACACACAAGTACATAGACATGCACACGTGTATTTACACTCGTCTTTTTCCTTGCTTACACAGAGAGAGAGAGAGAGAGAGATGGTTCAAGATGGTTTATTCATGTATAGGCCTAGGCCCCTTATGAAGGGGAATGTGAACATTTTTTTACAAACAATACATCACGACACTGTGAGCATCAATAAACACAGTCAAACAAAAATATACCAGCATTACAGTTCAATGTGTAGAACAAAAAAGAAAAACAAACAAACAAACAAAAGAGTACAAACAGCGTTTTCACGAAGTAGCCATTTCTCTGAATCTGAAAGCTTTGTATAAAAATAGTGAAAATTTGCGAACAACTTCAGGGGAAGTAGATGAACAACTGAGAGAGAGAGAGGGGGGGGGATACTGACTGACAGACAGACAGACATGTAGGCAAACAAAGAAAAAGAGTCACAAAGAGCGACAACAACTGTGACAGAGGACACAATAGACAGATGAAGAAACTGCACACATAAAACGACACCCCAGTCAGTGTCCCCACGTGCTGGCTGCCTGACACACACACACACCCTGCACTCGTTAGAAAATGACTGGAGGCCATTTCCAGCTATCGGGATATCTGAGCAGCAGCATAGCATACCGCTCTGGTCAGGCCTGGAGTTCTTGTATATGTACATTGAGGGGAGTGCAGCCTGTCAGAGAGAGGGGAGTGCAGAGGGGAGTGCAGCCTGTCAGAGAGAGGGGAGTGCAGAGGGGAGTACTGTCAGAGAGAGGGGAGTGCAGAGGGGAGTGCTGTCAGAGAGAGGGGAGTGCAGAGGGGAGTGCAGCCTGTCAGAGAGAGGGGAGTGCAGAGGGGAGTGCAGTCTGTCAGAGAGAGGGGAGTGCAGTCTGTCAGAGAGAGGGGAGTGCAGCCTGTCAGAGAGAGGGGAGTGCAGTCTGTCAGAGAGAGGGGAGTGCAGAGGGGAGTACTGTCAGAGAGAGGGGAGTGCAGAGGGGAGTGCAGCCTGTCAGAGAGAGGGGAGTGCAGCCTGTCAGAGAGAGGGGAGTGCAGAGGGGAGTGCTGTCAGAGAGAGGGGAGTGCAGAGGGGAGTGCAGTCTGTCAGAGAGAGGGGAGTGCAGAGGGGAGTACTGTCAGAGAGAGGGGAGTGCAGAGGGGAGTGCAGTCTGTCAGAGAGAGGGGAGTGCAGAGGGGAGTACTGTCAGAGAGAGGGGAGTGCAGAGGGGAGTGCAGAGGGGAGTGCAGTCTGTCAGAGAGAGGGGAGTGCAGAGGGGAGTGCAGTCTGTCAGAGAGAGGGGAGTGCAAAGGGGAGTACTGTCAGAGAGAGGGGAGTGCAGAGGGGAGCACTGTCAGAGAGAGGGGAGTGCAGCCTGTCAGAGAGAGGGGAGTGCAGAGGGGAGTGCAGTCTGTCAGAGAGAGGGGAGTGCAGTCTGTCAGAGAGAGGGGAGTGCAGAGGGGAGTGCAGTCTGTCAGAGAGAGGGGAGTGCAGTCTGTCAGAGAGAGGGGAGTGCAGAGGGGAGTGCAGCCTGTCAGAGAGAGGGGAGTGCAGTCTGTCAGAGAGAGGGGAGTGCAGAGGGGAGTGCTGTCAGAGAGAGGGGAGTGCAGAGGGGAGTGCAGTCTGTCAGAGAGAGGGGAGTGCAGAGGGGAGTACTGTCAGAGAGAGGGGAGTGCAGAGGGGAGTGCAGTCTGTCAGAGAGAGGGGAGTGCAGAGGGGAGTACTGTCAGAGAGAGGGGAGTGCAGAGGGGAGTGCAGAGGGGAGTGCAGTCTGTCAGAGAGAGGGGAGTGCAGAGGGGAGTGCTGTCAGAGAGAGGGGAGTGCAGAGGGGAGTGCTGTCAGAGAGGGGAGTGCAGAGGGGAGTGCAGTCTATCAGAGGGAGGGGAGTGCAGAGGGGAGTGCAGCCTGTCATAGAGAAGGGAGTGCAGAGGGGAGTGCTGTCAGAGAGAGGGGAGTGCAGAGGGGAGTGCAGTCTATCAGAGGGAGGGGAGTGCAGAGGGGAGTGCAGTCTGTCAGAGAGAAGGGAGTGCAGAGGGGAGTGCAGTCTATCAGAGGGAGGGGAGTGAAGAGGGGAGTGCAGCCTGTCAGTCAAGTCAAAATTATCTTTATTGAGGGTAAAAGAATAAGCTTGTACAGCTTTTTTACATCCTGCCCTCATAAAAAAAGAGAAGAAATTTGATTTTTTTTAATCAAAAAAGGAAGAAATGGGGGAAGTGGGGGTCTGGAAAGGATAATAAGGAAATGAACAATTACAAGAAACACACAGAACAACAGAACAACAACAAAAATAATACAAGCGTAAATAGCAATAAATTTACATATGATACTGACACGTTCACAACATGCAGTGCGACATTCTTACATCATTAACTTAATTCTGGAAGAAAAGAGAGAGAGAAAGATACATATATATATACATACACACGTACATACATATATATATACATACACATACATACATACACACTATCAGAGGGAGGGGAGTGCAGAGGGGAGTGCAGTCTATCAGAGGGAGGGGAGTGCAGAGGGGAGTGCAGTCTATCAGAGGGAGGGGAGTGCAGAGGGGAGTGCAGCCTGTCAGAGGGAGGGGAGTGCAGAGGGGAGTGCAGTCTATCAGAGGGAGGGGAGTGCAGAGGGGAGTGCAGTCTATCAGAGGGAGGGGAGTGCAGAGTGGAGTGCAGCCTGTCAGAGAGAGGGGGAGTGCAGAGGGGAGTGCAGTCTGTCAGAGGGAGGGGAGTGCAGAGGGGAGTGCAGTCTGTCAGAGGGAGGGGGAGTGCAGAGGGGAGTGCAGTCTATCAGAGGGAGGGGAGTGCAGAGGGAGTGCAGCCTGTCAGAGGGAGGGGAGTGCAGTCTATCAGAGGAGGGGAGTGCAGAGGGGAGTGCAGTCTATCAGAGGGAGGGGAGTGTAGAGGGGAGTGCAGTCTATCAGAGGGAGGGGAGTGCAGAGGGGAGTGCAGTCTATCAGAGGGAGGGGAGTGCAGAGGGGAGTGCAGTCTATCAGAGGGAGGGGAGTGCAGAGGGGAGTGCAGTCTATCAGAGGGAGGGGAGTGCCGATGGTGAGGAAGGGTTCACCAAGAGGAGAGACCATCACTGATGAGCAGTTTTCAGGTGTGACGGGAGGAATGCAACATGAAAATTCATTGAATTCATGCCCAGAACGAAAATTCAGCCACCAATGGATTAAATTCTGTTCTCAGGACGTAATATCACCTTGAGTAAGATCGCCGACGCAAGATCGTATCGGTATTATCATCAAAGGAAAGTTCCACAATGAATCGTGGGTCAGCTGGAAAAAAATTACCTTTTTTAATTTATTTATTTTTTTTTCCCCTCGCTGCATGTTCTACAAGTTGGCAGAAACCGGTCTGTGCACCTTAGCCCACTGTTGACCCAAAGACTTTGATCTAGGTTGACTGATTAATTAATTCAAAGAGTCACGTCAAAGCACATAAACGGACCACAAGCACGACAGTCGGCTGTCATGAAGCCGCCTTTGTCAGGTTTTAATTGCTTTTCGGATTGGGCAGTGTGGGGGCTGTGAACCAGTGTGGGCAGTGTGGGGGCTGTGAACCAGGTTGGGCAGTGTGGGGGCTGTGAACCAGTGTGGGGCAGTGTGGGGGCTGTGAACCAGTGTGGGCAGTGTGGGGGCTGTGAACCAGACTGGGCAGTGTGGGGGCAGTGTGTGAACCAGTGTGGGCAGTCTGGGGGCTGTGAACCAGACTGGGCAGTGTGGGGGCAGTGTGTGAACCAGTGTGGGCAGTGTGGGGGCTGTGAACCAGACTGGGCAGTGTGGGGGCTGTGAACCAGTGTGGGGGCTGTGAACCAGTGTGGAGGCTGTGAGCCAGTGTGGGGGCTGTGAGCCAGTGTGGGGGCTGTGAACCAGACTGGGCAGTGTGGAGGCTGTGAACCAGTGTGGGGGCTGTGAACCAGTGTGGGGGCTGTGAACCAGACTGGGCAGTGTGGGGGCTGTGAACCAGTGTGGGGGCTGTGAACCAGTGTGGAGGCTGTGAGCCAGTGTGGGGGCTGTGAACCAGACTGGGCAGTGTGGAGGCTGTGAACCAGTGTGGGGGCTGTGAACCAGTGTGGGGGCTGTGAACCAGACTGGGCAGTGTGGAGGCTGTGAACCAGTGTGGGGGCTGTGAACCAATGTGGGGGCTGTGAACCAGACTGGGCAGCGTGGAGGCTGTGAACCAGTGTGGGAGCTGTGAACCAGTGTGGGGGCTGTGAACCAGTGTGGGGGCTGTGAACCAGTGTGGGGGCTGTGAACCAGTGTGGGGGCTGTGAACCAGTGTGGGGGCTGTGAACCAGACTGGGCAGTGTGGGGGCTGTGAACCAGTGTGGCGGCTGTGAACCAGTGTGGGAGCTGTGAACCAGTGTGGGAGCTGTGAACCAGTGTGGGGGCTGTGAACCAGTGTGGGGGCTGTGAACCAGACTGGGCAGTGTGGGGGCTGTGAACCAGTGTGGCGGCTGTGAACCAGTGTGGGAGCTGTGAACCAGTGTGGGTCAGTGTGGGGGCAGTGAACCAAGTCAGCACAGCACGCAGCAGCGAACCAGTCGCAGGAAGTTTCCGTCAGATGACAGTGTGTTGTGGACTGATGATCAAAACACAGGTCAAGAAAGTAAACAGGTCAACACGCAAAAAGGTAAATGTCCATGGTTGTCTTCAGTTGACCTCTGAATGCTGTGTCTCGTTCGTCATTTATCAGATGGATTCCCCGTCTCCTCGACAACGGCGGCAGTACGCTGCAGGTCCTCCAGTCCTCCGTAGAGCTTCCAGTCCGCTGGGATTGGGTCGGGCCAGGTTTTCTCTCGACGCGCTTGGTGGAGCGGGCAGGAGTGCAGCAGATGTTCTGTTGTCTGGCTGCCTGTTCTGCAGGGGCACTGCTCTGTGTCGCCGATACGGAGTTTCGTGTATAGGTGGCGTTTCAGGCGGTTGTGGCCTGTCCTGAGCCTGGAAAGTGGCTACCTGCTCTCGACGAGTCAGCATGTAGTATGGGTCTGCTCTGTTGTGACATGGATGCTGCTGCTTCCACTTGTTCTGCAGCTTGGCCTTAATGATGGTCCTGGATTCAGAGTAGCTGGTAGATCTGTCCATCTGCTCTTTCGTAGTGCCTTCCTTTGCCAGGGAGTCAGCAGTCTCGTTGCCAAGCACGTTGCAGTGGGAGGGAATCCACTGCAGGGTGACTGTGTGACTTGTGCAGAGGGAGGCGAGAGAGGAGGACAGATCGTTGAGTTCTGGATCTCTGTTGGACGAAAGGGCCTGCAAAATGGACAGGGCGTCGGTCAGGAAGACAATGACCCCTGAATGGTTGTGGATCGTTTTTTGGCTGATATAATGACATTCCACATGAAAATTTAAAAAAAACAAAAACAAAAAAAACATTCTAGAATTTTATGCCTAGATAAAAAAAAAATTGACCCACCAATTCAAACAGTATGGTCAACAAAATAGTTTGGTTAATAAAACAGTACTCGAACAGCCCTTTCAATAAAAAGAAAAAAATTGTAAAATGTCTAAAGAAAGGCGGCTTAACTCGTGAATTCACACGCTCACCCTCACACACACACGCGCGCGCGCGCTTAATTAACGGAGACAACAGAGATCCCCCCATTGACTGAAAGGGACAGTATTTCATGTGGTTACCCGACAGCCAGTCGGTCAGGGGAGCTGATTCTGTCGTCACGTGATCACTGTTCGCACACTGCGCCAGTCACGTAAAGCCCTGTCTCTGGGGACATGACCTCCAAGACATGTCACGTCACATGCACTCTTCAAGGAGCGAAGAATAGAGGTAGATTTCGTGTCAAGCACCAAGCACTAAATACTAAGGCATATCACACACACACACACACACACACACACACACATATATATATATATATATATATATATATATATATATATATATATATATATATATATATTATCCATGAGGACTACTATGAAAAGTTACATGGTATCGAAACGTTGTTAGAATTTTCTTTAATATGAACACGTTGAGGTAGTTCAATAATGTGTGACTATGTGTGTGTGTGTGTGTGTGTGTTAGCTCATGAGCACATATGTATGATTGTATAGACAGGTACATAGATAGGCAGTCAGGAGGACAAAAAGACTTATAGATAAACAGGCAGATAGACAGAAATTATTATTATTATTATTATTATTATTATTATTATTATTATTATTATTATTAATGACAATAGTATTATGATGATGATGATCGTCATCATCACCATTATCACCATTGTTACTACTATAATTACACACTTCCTCAGTCGTATTATTAATATTAGAATTTTTATCATGATCACCACCATCGTCATCATCATCATAATCATCTTCTTCTTCGTCTTCGTCCAACTACCGTTATATAGCACTTTCAAACCTCAAACTTTTCAAACCTCTCAAACCTCTACAACACACACACACACACACACACACACACACACACACACACACACACACACACACACGTCTGCGCGCGTTGAGTGCCTCGACCTCGTGGAGAATCTGCCTGAAAAGGAAAATTTTCATATTTCTTTTGAAGGTTGTAGGTGAATCAGAAATCGCTAAATCTTGGACTTGTTGTTCATATGATGCTTGGATATGATTATTTTCATATCATTTCGCTTTCCGTTCTCATTGTTCTCTACCATATACCCCAACCCAACCCCACACACGCCCAGACAAAAAAAAAAAAAAGAATAAATAAAAAGTAACTTTCGTGTGCCAGCTGAAAAGAAGCATTGTTCGCTTGTTCTATGTCCACATCAAATAACCTTTCAAAATGTTCTATGACATCAGGAAAGAGAATACTTTCAAACTAATTCACCCTGTTCTTCGCTGTGATTCTCTTCCTTCCTGTCTCCCTTCCTATCTTTCTTCCTGTCTCCCTACCTATCTTTCTTCCTGTCTCCCTTCCTATCTTTCTTCCTGTCTCCCTTCCTGTCTCCCTTCCTTCCTTCCTGTCTCCCTTCCTGTCTCCATTCCTGTCTCCCTTCCTTCATGTCTCCCTTCCTTTCTTCCTGTCTCCCTCCCTCCCTGTCTCCCTCCCTTCCTGTCTCCCTTCCTTCATGTCTCCCTTCCTTCATGTCTCCCTTCCTGTCTCCCTCCCTTTTCTCCTGTCTCCCTTCCTGTCTCCCTTCCTGTCTCCCTCCCTGTCTCCCTTCCTGTTTCCCTTCCTGTCTCCCTCCCTTCCTGTCTCCCTCCCTTCCTGTCTCCCTCCATTCCTGTCTCCCTCCCTTCCTGTCTCCCTTCCTGTCTCCCTCCCTTCCTGTCTCCCTCCATTCCTGTCTCCCTCCCTTCTTGTCTCCCTTCCTGTCTCCCTTCCTTCCTGTCTCCCTTCCTTCCTGTCTCCCTCCATTCCTCTCTCTGTCTCCCTTCCTGTCTCCCTCCCTTCCTGTCTCCCTCCCTTCCTGTCTCCCTCCCTTCCTGTCTCCCTTCCTGTCTCCCTTCCTGTCTCCCTCCCTTCCTGTCTCTCTTTCTGTCTCCCTCCCTTCCTGTCTCCCTTCCTTTCTTCCTGTCTCCCTCCCTTCCTGTCTCCTTTCCTTTCTTCCTGTCTCCCTTCCTGTCTCCCTTCCTTCCTGTCTCCCTTTCTGTCTCCCTCCCTTCCTGTCTCCCTCCCTTCTTGTCTCCCTTCCTGTCTCCTTTCCTTTCTTCCTGTCTCCCTTCCTTTCTTCCTGTCTCCCTTCCTTCCTGTCTCCCTTCCTGTCTCCCTCCCTTCTTGTCTCCCTTCCTGTCTCCTTTCCTTTCTTCCTGTCTCCCTTCCTTTCTTCCTGTCTCCCTTCCTTTCTGTCTCCCTCCCTTCCTGTCTCCCTCCCTTCCTGTCTCCCTTCCTTTCTTCCTGTCTCCCTTCCTTTCTTCCTGTCTCCCTTCCTGTCTCCCTTCCTTCCTGTCTCCCTTCCTGTCTCCCTTCCTTCCTGTCTCCCTTCCTTCCTGTCTCCCTTCCTTTCTTCCTGTCTCCCTTCCTTCCTTCCTGTCTCCCTTCCTGTCTCCCTTCCTTCCTGTCTCCCTTCCGGTCTCCCTTCCGGTCTCCCTTCCTGTCTCCCTTCCTTTCTTCCTGTCTCCCTTCCTGTCTCCCTTCCTGTCTCCCTTCCTGTCTCCCTTCCTTCCTGTCTCCCTTCCTTTCTTCCTGTCTCCCTTCCTTCCTTCCTGTCTCCCTCCCTCCCTCCCTTCCTTCCTTCCTTCCTGTCTCCCTCCCTCCCTCCCTCCCTCCCTCCCTTCCTTCCTGTCTCCCTCCCTCCCTCCCTTCCTTCCTTCCTTCCTGTCTCCCTCCCTGTCTCCCTTCCTTCCTGTCCCCCTTCCTTCCTGTCTCCCTCCCTGTCTCCCTTCCTTCCTGTCCCCCTTTCTTCCTGTCTCCCTCCCTGTCCCCCTTCCTTCCTGTCCCCCTTCATTCCTGTCTCCCTTCCTGTCTCCCTTCTCTCAGTCATGGGGCAGTGTTGGCACGCACGTGTTTTGGTCGTGGTCCTGTCGACAGTATTGTGTTTGTCTGCAGTCTATCTTAATCACTTTATTCATTTATTTATTTATTTATTTATCATTTAATTAACCATGTTGTGTGTGTGCTTACTGCCCCCTCCCCTCACTTCCCCTTGTGTCTGCAAGACTGTCATTCGTTATTACCTTTCTTTGAGGACAAGATGAACTCATGGCATTGTTGGCTCTTTCCTTTTCAGACTGAAAGATATATAGATATATAGATATATATATATATATATATATATATATATATATATATATATATATATATATATATATATATATATATATATATGTGTGTGTGTGTGTGTGTGTGTGTGTGTGTGTGTGTGTGTGTGTGTATCATGGCGTGCTTGCGTAATATTAGCTGCGTAAGAGTGACCCTGGTAACATGTAAACAACTTATCCCTTGAGGAAGGGGCGTTAACGCTCCGAAAAATTGGAATATTTGAAAGATTGAAGTGTTTGTTTTCTTTTCTTTTTTTCTCTTGGTATATATATATATATAGATAGATATATATATATATATATATATATATATATATATATATATATATATATATATATATATATATACTAAGCATACATATATAAGCTTCCATATCGTTTTCAGTATCTTTGTCTCTGTCGCCTGTCTCTGTCTCTTTTCTCTTTCTTTCTCTCTCAGTCTCTCTCTCTGTCTTTCACTATCTGTCTGTCTTTCTGTGTCTTTCTCTCTGTGTGTCTCTTTCTCTCTCTGTCTCTGTCTCGTTCTTTCTCTCTTTCCATTTGCCCTGAGGGCTGGATGAAAAAAAGCACATGTATGCTTATTCCACTTCCCTCAATAAAAAACTTCGTTCGTTCGTTCGTTCGTTCGTTCTCTGTCTGTCTGTCTGTCTGTCTCTCTCTCTCTCTCTCTCTGTCTCGTTCTTTCTCTCTATTTGTCTCGCTCTCTGTCTGTCTGTCTCTCTCTGTCTCTCTCTGTCTCTCTGTCTCTGTCTCTGTCTCTGTCTCTCTCTCTCTCTCTCTCTCTCTCTGTCTCGTTCTTTCTCTCTATTTGTCTCGCTCTCTGTCTGTCTGTCTCTCTCTGTCTCTCTCTGTCTCTCTGTCTCTGTCTCTGTCTCTCTCTCTCTCTCATACAATGTTCACATTCCCCTTCATAAGGGGCCTAGGCCTATACATGAATAAACCATCTTGAATTTCTCTCTCATAAAGCAGCATGTACCAAAGAAAGAAAAGAATGTACTATAATGAAGAGTCAAAAAAGGGATTTCGATCAAAAGAGATTAGATGAACTAAAAGCTTCAGTTGATGATCCCAAACTATTTTGGACTACACTCAGGTCTATCAATAGAAAAGCAATAATATAGAATGAAATAGCATCTCAACAATGGTATGAGCATTTCTCCAGTGTTTTTAATGTAGTTGATAACAATGATCAAGATGAAGAACCAGAGATAGATAATCATGAACAATAAACAGAACCATTATTTAACGATCACATAACAAGAGACGAGGTGATAAGCAGCATAAAGCATTTAAAAAGTGGGAAAAGTGCTGGTCCAGACAGGGTAGTAAGCGAATTGTTCAAATGTTCCAATTCAGTAGTAACTGACTATTTGGTAACATTGTATAATCTGCTGTTTGACAAAGGAATTTTTCCAGAGGCGTGGTCTAAATCCATAATAGTTCCTCTTCATAAGAAGGGTGATAATAATAATCCAGATAACTATCGAGGAGTAGCACTGACAAGTGTTATGAGTAAAATTTACGTGCACATTTTGAATAAAAGATTGACAGCATGGGCAAAGAATGCAGATAAGATTGTAGAAGAACAGGCTAGTTTCAGATCTGGATATAGTGCATTAGATCACATATTTACACTATATGCCTTGGTGCAAAAGTTTTTGTTGAATAATAAAAAATTTTAAAAAAATAAATAAAAAAATGTATGTGGCTTTCGTTGATTTCCAGAAAGCCTTCGATTCTGTGAACAGGAATATTTTATGGCATGTCTTAAGAAATAATGGTGTGAAAGGAAAATTGTATATGGCTCTTCGGAGTATGTATGACTCTGTGCTTGCATATGTGCGTGACAAGTGTATTTATTCAGATTATTTCAGCTGCCCACGTGGTGTCAAACAAGGGTGTTTGCTGAGCCCTCAACTGTTTTCATTCTTTATCAACGAGCTTGCTATAGATATATCAAAGTAGGGAAAACATGGCATCCAGATGTTACCAGGTTTTGTTGAATTGGTTTTGATGTTGTTTGCAGATGATGTCATTCTACTTGCAGACACACCTATTGGTCTACAGAATCAACTGAATATACTCAAACAGGAAGCTGACAGGTTACAGCTGACAGTCAATTTGAGCAAAACGAATGTCATGGTTTTTCGGAAGGGAGGGCACTTAGCACGAAATGAGAAATGGTTTTATGGTAACACAGTAGTAAAAGTAATAAATAGTTATAAATACCTTGGGGGTGTATTTTTCAACAAAATTAAGTTTAATCAAATGTTGGTCAGAAATGTGCAGAAAAGAGGAGTTATCGAAATTTTGAGAACAATGAAAAATTAAAATCTGTTGACGTAACACTGTTCTGGAAACTGTTTGATACTCAAATCGAAGCCATGTTAACCTATGCAGCGGAAATTTGGGGTCTGCTAGACAATACTGTCATGGAAAAAGTTCATACTTATGCAATGAAGCGTATAATGAACGTTCCATTACAAGCTTCTAATAAAATGACTTACTGAGAAACAGGTCGTTATCCTTTACACATAAGAACTTACGTTAAATCCGTTAAATACTGGTTAAGACTTAATGATTTACCCATGACTAGATTAGCTAGACAGGCATATGAAATGTTAGTATAGCAACATGAAACAAGCAGATATAACTGGGTCTCTCTGGTGAAGA
>NC_134885.1:44808543-44813543 GCF_041734735.1 Babylonia areolata | reverse complement strand
ACTTAATGTCACTGGCCATGAGGTCTTTATGACATGGGTGAATGCATCAACATACTTTCATTTTATAACAAACCATTATGATAAACGAATAAAAAGGTGAAAGCAAGTTATGAAACAAAACAAAGTTCCATATTTGAAAAAAAAAAGAAAAAAAAGAAAACAACCAACAGGCCACCCAACACATTATAACTGTTCATTCATCTATCAATGCATCATGTAACGTATTAACAGCCCAACACATTATAACTGTTCATTCATCTATCAATGCACCATGTAACGTATTAACAGCCCAACACATTATAACTGTTCATTCATCTATCAATGCACCATGTAACGTATTAACAGGCCAACACATTATAACTGTTCATTCATCTATCAATGCACCATGTAACGTATTAACAGGCCGCCCAACACATTATAACTGTTCATTCATCTGTCAATGCATCATGTAACGTATTAACAGCCCAACACATTATAACTGTTCATTCATCGATCAATGCACCATGTAACGTATTAACAGCCCAACACATTATAACTGTTCATTCATCTGTCAATGCACCATGTAACGTATTAACAGCCCAACGCATTATAACTGTTCATTCATCTGTCAATGCATCATGTAACGTATTAACAGGCCGCCCAACACATTATAACCGTTCATTCATCTATCAATGCACCATGTAACGTATTAACAGGCCACCCAACACATTATAACTGTTCATTCATCTATCAATGCAGCATGTAACGTATTAACAGGCCACCCAACACATTATAACTGTTCATTCATCTATCAATGCAGCATGTAACGTATTAACAGGCCACCCAACACATTATAACTGTTCATTCATCTATCAATGCAGCATGTAACGTATTAACAGGCCACCCAACACATTATAACTGTTCATTCATCTATCAATGCAGCATGTAACGTATTAACAGGCCACCCAACACATTATAACTGTTCATTCATCTGTCAATGCAGCATGTAACGTATTAACAGCCCAACACATTATAACTGTTCATTCATCTGTCAATGCATCATGTAACGTATTAACAGCCCAACACATTATAACTGTTCATTCATCTGTCAATGCATCATGTAACGTATTAACAGCCCAACACATTATAACTGTTCATTCAACTGTCAATGCACCATGTGACGTATTAACAGCCCAACACATTATAACTGTTCATTCATCTGTCAATGCATCATGTAACGTATTAACAGCCCAAGACATTATAACTGTTCATTCATCGATCAATGCACCATGTAACGTATTAACAGCCCAACACATTATAACTGTTCATTCATCTATCAATGCACCATGTAAC
The DNA here is from genome assembly GCF_041734735.1 of Babylonia areolata. Classification (NCBI taxonomy): domain Eukaryota; kingdom Metazoa; phylum Mollusca; class Gastropoda; order Neogastropoda; family Buccinidae; genus Babylonia; species Babylonia areolata. Next base: position 44,812,211 of record NC_134885.1, on the reverse strand, counting down.
GTATTAACAGGCCAACACATTATAACTGTTCATTCATCTATCAATGCATCATGTAACGTATTAACAGGCCAACACATTATAACTGTTCATTCATCTATCAATGCACCATGTAACCTATTAACAGGCCGCCCAACACATTATAACTGTTCATTCATCTATCAGTGTGCCATCACATTCCAACACAGGCTACAGAAGAAAATTCTTAAACCTAACTGACCACACAGTTGTGCTTGTGCTTTTTGTCTAATCTTCAAAGGTTCTGATATCATGTTTGCTATGGAGATTATCACAGAGAGAGACAGAGACAGAGATAGAAATGCATTCAGCACGTGAATATTGTTAGTTTGATGTGAGCAGGGACCATTGCACTGTTATCAGCTCACACACACACACACACACACACACACACACAAAGACTGAGAAGCTGAACTCATCAATACTTAACTTTCCATATGAGCTGGGAATATTGAATTGTTGTCAGTACACACACGCACACACACACACACACACACACACACACACACACATTCATAAACACGCATGCATACCACACACAAAGAAGTGGACCTGCCACAACTAAACTTATTGCTGAGGAAAGAGGTGATGATACTAGATTTGAAAGTTGGAATGATGGAGTTTATCAGGGAGCTTGCTCCACGTCTTTGGCGATTGAAAAGAAAACGATCCGTGTCCATAGGTCTTCTGACGTGAGGTATCCTGAGAAGTCGAGTATCAGAGGAAGAACGGAGCTGGCGAGAAGGAGTATAGATATGGAGGAGTTCAGAAAGATACTTTGGGCCAGATCCGTTGACTGCTGAAAAGGTCAGACTGGATAGTTTATAGTCTGTTCAATCAGAAACAAGCAACCAGTGGAGAGACTGGAGGAAAGGAGAAACATAGTCATGTTTAGAAGCTCTGCGAATGAGTCTGACAGCTTTATTCTGAATTTGTTGAAGTCTGGCTAACAGATATTTGGGAAGGCCGGCTAAAAGAAAATTGTGATAATGCAATCTTGAGAGAACAAAAGCGCATACGAGTGTTGTGGTTGCATCAGTTGAGAGATAGTGGGGGATAGAGCTGATTCTACACAGTTCCAGACGCAGCTTTACAGATATTCGAAATGTGTTGTTGGAAGGAAAGAGACCGGGATTACGAGGCAAGGATTATACCAGACTGCGAACAGAAGAAGAAAATGAAACAGGCGTGTTATTAATCAGAACAGATTCAGGAAAGGAAGGATGTTGACGAAACGTTTTTGGACAGGGTATAATGAATTCGTTCTTATCGTCGTCATTTAGTTGCAGCTTATTGATAATCACCCAGTTCTGGTCTGCAATGCACTCCCGTGTCTGAGTCACCAGTGCATCAATTTCAGCGATGGAGGTCGACTGATAAAAGTTGAGTGCCATCAGCAAAGCTCTCGTGCGACATCGTATGATGACTGATGACATCCGACACAGGAGCCGCATACAGCACGAAAAGTACGGGACATATGACGGACCCCTGTGGGACACCATACCTCAAGGCAGATATACCAGAGTATCTACCATTTACACACACGTTCTGTGAGCGATCTGACAGGTAAGACTTGATCCATGCCAGTGCAGTGTCAGGAATTCCAAATGAAGTTTTCATCACACCCGCAGCCATGCTTCATTATGGCCAGGAAGGCCACGCTTATCTATGATATGCAGGCCTTCTTCTGCTGTCTGCTTGGTTTCCTTTCCTCTTTCTGTGTCTTTCAGGGACTCATCGTACCATCTCCAAGGCTCTTGACTGGTTCATCTGACACCGTTGGAATGGCTTGGTTGGCTACAGTGAATGTGACCGTTTCAGCTACCTTTCCTTTACGCAGTGAGAGGCTCCGTGATTTCTTTGGTTTGAAGTTCATCCTGGCTTCAATATTTCACGGGTGTCATCCTCTTTTGTTAAAAGGACTGTTGTGTCATCCATGAAGGCTTTCAAAGGAGGTATCTGGTATCCGTTACCGAGGTCGGCTCGATCCGTTCCCTTCCTTGAGGCCTTCAAGATCACTTCCATTGCCAGCACGAACAGGATTGGAGAAATTGCACAGCCCATGGTTATGCCCAATTCCGGATTGATCCAATCTGTCCTGTATTCCTTGGTGGTGAACCGCATTGAGAAACCATGGAAGTACTTCTTCAGCATTTCCCTGATGTTCGTTGGGACATGGTGTATCTCGAGAGCTAGGTGGATCATCTCATGAGGAACTGGCCCTTACGTATTTGCCAGATCCAGCCATACCACGTCAAGGTTCTTGTTCTCTGCCTTTGCTCTTTGGATTGTATCCCAAATCATTGTGGCATGTTCTACACAGCCAGGAACTTCTGGGATGCTGCCTTTCTGGACTGACACATCCAGGTACTCATTTTCTGTGAGGTATTTTGTCAGTCTTGCAGCCATGACAGAGAAGAAGATTTTTCCTTCGACATTCAGGAGCGATATTGGTCTGAGGGTACTTGAATTCTGCTCTTTCGGGATGTGCACGCCATCAGCTATCATCCACTGGTCGCTGATCTTCAGGTTCCTCCATGCTGATCTTATCACTGTGGAGCCCCTCAAGGACTTGAGGACATTTCTTGTACAGCAGGTATGGTATTCCGTTTGGACCTGGTGATGATTTGGCCCTGGCTTTCTTGACCACTTTCTATACTTCCTCAAGGGTTGGTGATTTATCACTGAACTTCTTCTCGTTTCCTGGGATGAACCAAACCCTTGAGATCTAGTGGTTTCTTGCTTTGCGGATCAGAACACGTTTTCCTGGGGTGCTGTTCAAGTGTTTCTTTCTCCACTGTGAGTGTCCCTGATTTGGGCTGCTCGAACAGTTTCCTGGCGAACTGAAAGGGGTCTCGGAAGAAGCAGTCTTGTGTCTTCTTCTTTTTGCTCCTTTTCCTCCTTGCTGATTCTGCTTTACGGAGGGCACTGTGCTTTACTTTCAGGTCTTTCCAAAGTTTCTGTTGGCCCTGCTTCTCAAATTCTGAAGCAGTCTTCATCGTTTTCTTGAGCTTTTTTTTTTTTTTTTTTGGCATTTCGGATGTTGTCCATTTCTCGTTGTGGCCTGGATGTTTGAGGAGGTGTTCTTGTCTTTGGTTCTTTCACTCCGTAGGTTTCCCGACACGTTGCATACACGATATCTCTGTAGGTGGCTAACTCGTGTTCCAAGGTGCTCTTTCCTGTCAGTGCATCAAGTTTTCAACTATTTTCTGGTGCAACTCTTCCCATTCCGTTTTTGCACTTGCAGGTGGCAAGTTTAGTTTTTGGCGTTTGGCTTCAAGATCTTGTACAAATGATTCGTCTGAATTATCAGCGTGGATGTCCTTGGCACTGTGGTTTGAATCCTGGCCTTCATTTCGGTTTCAATGAAGGTGCTTGATACTAAAAGACACCTTGGCCAAATGTCAATGAAGAGAATTTAGGGACTCAAAGGAGATTTTCAAAGCAAAACAACAACAAACAAACAAAAAAACCACACCAAAAACAAACAAACAAAAAACCCAACAAAAACCCAGAAAACAGCCCGAAAAGAAGGGGAAGGGGTGTAAATGTGTAAGTATAAAGGAACAGAAGATAAGTGAGATGGGGGAGATCCTTTCTGAATTAAGTATAAAGGAGCAGAAGATAAGTGAGATGGGGGAGATCCTTTCTGA